>NC_089234.1:2771821-2931821 GCF_963924675.1 Phocoena phocoena | reverse complement strand
TGGATTTTACTACAGTGAACAGCTCACCCCTTTTTATGGCATTTGCATCCTCAGCCCCTGCGTTTAGCCCGGTGTATTTGTCTACCTACTTCTCTGCAAACTGGAAGGTACCAGGCCCCAATGTGAAAACACCAGAGTTATGTGATGATAATTATAATCGAGGAGAAAAGTCATCACGTACAGAATTCATATAGGTGATTTAAATTAGAACCTTCATCCTCAACGCTGTTTGATTCTGTTTTCCCAGATGTTTTTTGTTTCGAATACGGCTTGATTAAAGGCAAAATTCACCGATTAAAAGAAAGCCCTTGCTGGCTGAGTGCTAAGTCCACATTTTAGCTCTGTGTACTAGTCACAAAGAAGAAACAGGGATACCTTAACTGTCCAGTTTCCGAGCCACCAGGGACCCCAGAATGGACCGAATTTCCCTCAGTAACTTAACCTAAAAACCCATCAGGTGCTCTCCGGAGACCTTGACGCTGAGCAGCCGGTGACGAGGTGACGTTCAGGGCCAACCAAGATCCCTTGCCTAGTCCGGGTGTTGAGCACCGACAGTAAGTGCCCTGGAGGAGAGTTCTGAGGGAGCTGCCGTTGGCATCGAGGATTCGAGGGGGTACTTTATAAGAGTAGTGTGTGGGGAGACCTGTACAAATGGTGGATGTATAAAAGAAGGCCTGAGGACAGTAGAAAGGAGCCCCTGCACGCGCGTCGCAGACCAGCTCTTCTGTCTTCCGCCAGTTGCCCGAGAGCTCCCGTCAAGCGCCTGTGAAGTCCTGGCCGAGGTGTTTGTTCGGGCTCTGCGACTCGGGCGTCCCTGCTCTGGCCCCAGGGCCCAGGAGAGATGACGATGGTGTTCCAGTAGAGTGGAGAGAGAAGTGGCCTTGACAGCCAGGCGAGCTGCCTGCCTGCGTGCGGGCCCCGGGGTGACAGCCCGCCTCCCCGGGAGGAGGGGAGAGGAGTGGTTCAGAGCTCCCGAGGGGGAAGGGGCTGAAGAGAGAAGATGCCTCTGTGCTGTAAATGTGTGTGTGGGGAAGGGAGCGAGGATACACCAGCACTCGGGGCCCTGTCCCCCGAGGGCTGCTTTGTCGGCTGTCCCTGCCATGGTGGGAGGCGGGGCCCGAGGGCCCGCGTCCGTCGGAGCTGAGATGCCCGCTGGGTGCAGAAGGGCCATCTTCCCCTCGTGGTGCTCTGAGCAGCAGCCCCGGCCGTGGGGCTCACCCTCAGGGTGTCGTGCGAGACCCTCCCCCCCAGGCCTGTGCACCCACCGTGCCGTGCCAGCTGGCCACCTACCACCTGCCCTGTCTGAATATTCGACTTCTTCCTGAGCGGATGCCCGAGGCTTTGGGACTTGTCAGGGAACTTCCAGCTCTGTCTTCAAGTTGTTTCCCAAACCATGTGGGCTGGGGGCCCCGGAACGCCCTGCCTGGCCCCAGGCCACGTGTCTCAGTCTGCTTGGGCCGCTGTAACGGAAATACAACGGACATGTATTTCTCATGGTTCTGGACGCTGGGAAGTCCGAGATCACGGAGCCGGCGCACTCGGTGTCTGGTGAGGGCCCACCGCCTGGACGGCTGTCTTCTCACTGTGTCCTCACAGGGCCGAAGCGGGGGAGGGAGCTCTCTGGGGTCTCACTCTTCCCATTCATGGGGGCTCCACCCCCATGACCTAATCACCCCCCCCCCCGCCCCGCCAAACGCTCCACCTCCCAGTTAACCTTGGGGGCTAGGATTTCAACATGTGCATTCTGGGGGTGTGACACAGACGTTCAGACCATAGCACGTAGCACTGGGGAATCTGCCTTCTGCTGAGGGACTCTCCAGAGTGATATCCAGAATGATACCCGGTCGTGCTGCTCTCGTCCCACATCATCTGTCCACTGTGATAGAGATGATAACATTCAAGTTTTTATAGTGCCTTTCGTTGTGATGCCCTCTAGGTACCTTTCTCACGTCAAGAATCTGCTCTGTTAAGGACTCCACTTCAGGTCGTTGACAAATAGTGCGCAAGGTACCACCGCAGGGTCTGCTCTTTGAAGTTAATTTTAAAATAATCGGAATTTTAAAGTTAAAAGGAACCTTATAGGCCTACAGAATCAGCATCCTTAAGTCTCTGTCCTTTTATATTTGACAACCAAACGCAAAGCAGAAGTAGAGACACAGACGTAGAGGACAAACGTATGGATACCAAGGGGGAAAGGCCGGGTGGGAGGAATTGGGAGGCTGGGACTGACACACACACACTGTTGATGCCATGTATAAAATAGACAACGGAGGGGAGTATAGTGGGCGCACGGGGAGCTCTGCCCAGTGCACTGTGGTGTCCCAGATGGCAGGGAAACCCAGGAGCGAGGGGATGTATGTCTGCGCGTGGCTGGTGCATTTTGCTGTGCAGAAGCAAACACAACATCCGTAAAGCAGCTGTGCTCCAATAAAAATTCATTTAAAAAAAAAAAGGTCTGTTTCTGCCTCGCAGTCCAGGGGTACATGGGGAGTGAGCGGCAGAGAGGTCCAGTGTGAAGAGGGAAGGAGAAGCCAGGGCCCAGGGTCCTGAGCCGGGGGCCCATCCGGGAAGGAGCCACCCAGCAGTCAGGGAGCCTGGGGGCCCTCCGAGACCACCTACTCCAGCCGCAGCCTCGACCAAGCAGCAGCCTGTGCAGGCCAAGGGGGTGCAGAGCAGAGCGAGAGCTGTGCCCAGCTGGGGCTCCCGGGCCAGAGCTACACCCCCGCCTCTCTCCCGCGCTGTTGGCCACGCAGCCCCCGCCCTGCCTCCTGCCCGAGTTCTCAGGTACTGTGGGCCTGAGGATGAGATCCGTAAGTAGCCTGCAGTTCTGCACCTGAGCAGCCCTCCGAAAGGGTTGTGTGGGAGACCGGCTCTGACATCCGCCACAGAGAGGCCTGAGATGGCCCAGCATCCCGGGGGCCTGTCGTGTTAGAGGAGACGCAGTCACCTTCTCCCTTCCTTCCTTAATAACATTTGTCTGCTGTTCTGTTAAACATGTCGGGAACGCCAAGCCTGTCTGCCGCCGTGAGCCTGAGGCTCAGCAGGGGCGGAGAGGTGGGCTTCAGCTGGCTGGGTGGAGGCCCGTGAGGACGCAGGCTGCACGTGGGCGGGTAAGCCCCCTGGAGAGCCCGGGGGCGCGTGAGGGGCAAAAGCCACGCCAGCGGAGTGGGCGGGGGGGTTGGCATGGAGGAGAGTCTCCAGGACAGGACGAGGCCTCCACCTGCCAAGACCACTTCCTGAGGCAAGTGGGGTCTCCGTAAGCGACACCTGAGGGTGAGGGGCTGGGTGGACATATGGGGTGTGGTCAGCGGACAGGCCGCTTGCTTCTAAAAATGTCTAATGGAAACCACCTCTCCTTCCAAGTCGTGAGAACTAGTGGAAATCACTTATGACTTCTTCGGAGATTCCTTCCTCCTGAGGGCCGTCCCCGGAGCAGAAGGGAACGAGCATATACAGCGTGGCCCAGGGTGTGCTGCAGGGGTGACGCCTACCCAGCCCCACGGCCTCCACGCGTCCGGCCCTCGCCCTGCTGGGAAGGCCGGGGCTGGGCCTTGTGCTGAAAGGCGCTTGTGTTTGAGGAGGTTCGCACGCACCCCGACAGTGCAGACAGCGCGGCAGCCACCGGCTTGGGACGTGGCTCGGGCAGTGCCCAGCCGTGGCCCCGACGCCCTCAGGGCTGTGGGCCAGGCCACGTCTGTGGCTATCCCCACACAGGGAGAAGAGGTTTGGCTCGCTGGCAGCCATGTTGGTCCCATTCATATCTCTTCAGGCTTGGTTACCCAGCACTTGCTTGGCGAAAAGTTAGGGACACGTTTCTTTCACAAATCATAATTTTTGAACTTGCACGAGCTCTGATTTCCTGAGGTGCTGGCTTCCGCACTTCTGGATAGTTGCGACCTAGAAGTGGACAGGAAGGGCCAGGTGGAAATCTTCTCCTTTCATTGTCAACATCTAGGTCTTTAATTCCTTTTGACCGTGGTGTGAGAGCTTTCTCTGGTGCTTTGGGGCTTTTTCGGATGTGACTTGTCTGGGTGAAGTGATTGGCGTGAGCAAACATGGGGTGAGCTTGCAAAACACTTGGTAGTCTTTAAAAAAAGAGAAAACTATAAATGTATATCATTTTTAACACTGAATGCAGGGAGGGAGTGTCCCTCAGTATAGCTGCCGGTGGTAATTACACGAGCGAGAGGGAATTTCACTTTGGGTGGATTTGGGATTTCTGTTGATGTGTATACTCACTGCGTCTTGCAGAAAACATTTTGTAAACACAGGAGCGTGTGCAGTTTCTGGGGAAGAGGTGCAGTAACGAGGCAGAGGCATTGATTTTATATTGAAGGAGTGTGGGCGAGAGGTAACAGTTCTGTTTAAATTAGCCAGCAACAGCAGGCAGTCCCAGAGAAGCAAGCTGGGCAGCAGAAACCGCTGTCCTCGCCCTGATTCTGAGTTCAGATCACAGAGGAGTCAGTTCTCCAAGACCAGCCCTGTACTCGTCATATTACAGATGCAAACTCTTAGTCTCGGGGGAACTCGGATGAAAAGCCAGAGAGAGATCAACGCACCTCGTGCCAGACGTCCCTGCCGGAGTCTCCTTTGGACTTCGCAGCACCGTCTGCCTCACGTAGAATATCGTATATTATACACTTAACAGGAACTGTCTGGGCTGCAGTTCAGTCAGTGCGCTGCTTCATCCGTGGCAGAAGGGCCGCAAGGACCATACTCGCTGTGAGCCCGTCATGTATCAGTGTCTCCGAAGCTGTGAACGCGGTGGTCCTCCTGGTGTACTGGCTCCTCTGGAGGCCTTTGGCCCTCCTTCCCAGGGCGCTCAAGGGTGATACACACCTCAAGGGCTTGTCAAACAATGGTCAGTGTCCCCGTTCTGGGGAGGGAGTTTTCCATAACGCTCAGACCCAATTTGAAATTTAACCTTAATGTTCCATAGAAACAGCACGATAAAAAGGCTCCCTAACTAGCCCCAAAGAACTTCTTCAGGAAGACAGCGAAAATGGTGATACTTCATTTTCCAGTGGCCAAAGCCAGCAAAGTTCCTGTGAGTCACATGGGCTTTGTGAAGCAGGTCAGGGATTTGTCACCATGTCCTAAGTTCCTAATGACTATAAAGGGCCCCACAGAATACAGACTTCTACCTCATTTGGAGACACAGAGCTTATCCTGGGGACTTGCTGTGTTTACCTGCCTGCGGCCCTGGAGCTTTGGTTCTCTCGATGGTTGTTAAGTGCTGGTCAGTATTTCCTACCAACCTGATACATTCCATTGAACATGCAGGAATCACATGTGTGTGACCAACTATTTATTGGCAAGTAATTTTTTTGTGAAACATGCCAGAGATATGCCAGCTTTGTTTAATTCATTTAACAAATACTTAATGAGGACTTACTGCATTCTAGGGATACAGAGGTCCAACAAACAAAATGGATAAAAAAAACCGTGCATGCGTTATAAAGGTGCTTATAATCTTGGCTGGGGGTGGAGATGGGGTGGGCGGGAGCGAGACAGAATTAATACGTAAACTCTATTTAATGTATCCTATGAGTGCTGGGGGAACTCTCCAGCAGGAGGGGTGGGATGAGTGCCAGGGAGAGGGGTGTCCTTGACCTGAGGTGATTGGAGGCCTTGCTGAGGAAATGACCTTTGAGTGAGGTCCTGGAGGAAGAAGCTGTGCTGGAAGGGACGGCCGGACCAGCTCTCCCCCAGAGGGAGGGGAGCCCAGGAAGGCCCTGGGCTTCTTGTGCCTGCGGGAACCTCATGCTGAGACCTAGCCGTGTAACCTGAGCATTCCGCGCCCTCTGAGTGAGGAGCCCCCATCTCAGGGGTGCAAAGTCCCGGCCAGGTTTTCCCTAATTGGCACCCCATCCTGTTTTCTTTTTTTTTTGTTTGTTTGTTTTGTTTTGCGGTACGCGGGCCTCTCACGGCTGCGGCCTCTCCCGGTGCGGAGCACAGGCTCCGGACGCGCAGGCTCAGCGGCCATGGCTCACGGGCTCAGCCGCTCCGCGGCATGTGGGATCCTCCCGGACCGGGTCACGAACCCGTGTCCCGTGCATCGGCAGGCGGACTCCCAGCCACTGCGCCACCAGGGAAGCCCCCCATCCTATTTTCTTTGGCTCAGAAAATTCATGTAAATGTATATTCTAATGTAGTATTGATATTGGTAGGTTCCCTCCGCCCATCCCCTGAAGATCAAGTCCCACGGGGTCTTCCAAACCCTTAAGGTAGCCTCCGTGGTACTACACAGTTTTGTATTTGCGTTTGCTTCCGTTTTTTAGTCATTTATTTATTTTTGGCTGCCTTCGGTCTTCGTTGCAGTGCGTGGGCTTCTCATTGCGGTGGCTTTTGTTGTTGTGGAGCACGGGCTCTAGGTGCGCGGGCTTCAGTAACTGTGGTGCTTGGACTTCAGTAGCTATGGCGCACGGGCTCTAGAGCGCAAGCTCAGTAGTTGTGGCTCGCGGGCTTACTTGCTCCGCAGCATGTGGGATCTTCCCGGACCAGGGCTCGAACCCGTGACCCCTGCATTGGCAGGTGGACTCCCAACCACTGTGCCACCAGGGAAGTCCCTGCTTCTGATTTTTAAAAAGACCTGTTTGTAGGTGTCGCCTCCCATCAGTGAATCCCAACTAAGGAACGAGAATGGAGGAGTGGGGGCTCCTGGCTCTCACTGTAGCAGATGGGACGGCTCTGAGGGTGACCGTCCCAGAGACAGGATGGAGAGAGCCGCACCATCAGACTAGCACGGCTGTTACTGACCAGCAGCAAGCAGCTCCGCTTGCCTCGCCATCTTCAGACAGGCTCACTACTCTATTTGTTTCATAAAATATGCATTGAGAGCAGCTCCCAAATGCTGAATGGCGAGCGACATGCCTGGCGCGCGCTGCGCTGGGTTGCCAGAGTCTCTGAGAAGCGTATTTGATTCTAATTCAATAGGAGTTTTAACCCCTGCGTTTGAAAAATCTTGCTTGGAAAGTCCATGCTATTCCCATTAACATCAATGAGGTTTTCACATACCCAAATAGCTAGATGGTGCTTTGAGAAAAGCAGGATCTCACTGTATCCACTGGGGTTCTGCAGTGATTTGACGTGTCCTGGAAAAAATTATCTTTCAAGAAAGTAAGTTTGGTTGATTGAAATGAAATTAATTCCACATTTCTGTGTCACAATTTATTAACCTGATTGGCTTGCTGCATTGCAGCCTCTGTTTACAAACATTCTTAGGCCCTCGTGCACCTTCTCGCAGCACCTTACGTGCTTTCCCGCCCGCGTCCTCCCTGCGAAGCTAAGCCTGCTGCTGACAGTTGCCCTGTGGACTGCTGAAGGTGTAGCACGTGAGAGCCCCCAGAATTTCCCACGAGTGGCTGAAATTCCCCCTGTAAACGTCGGCTCCGCCGGCAGCATGGACACCACTAATGCCACCCTAACACACTTGCTTTGGGTTTCATGGTTGTAGCAACAGCCCTTAGCTTTCGCGCTTTTATGTTCTTGTCTCAGAAAAGACCCGGTGTAACTGTCTCAGTGCCTGGTGTATTTTTCATATGCTTTCGCTTGCAGCTAGAACAGATCTTGCCCGGTATTGGCAGTGTTATGGATTTGGGTTCTTGGCTGAACTCTCCAGAGAGCATGAAGGATCCCATTTGTTCATGAGAAAAGAACTGAAGTCACACATCCTTGCATGTTAGTTCCAAGGCTACTGGCATTATTTATTTAATGACTAATGAAATTTTGAAGAGCGGTTTAGCCCTAAAATATTCCATTAGTAGCTGCCAGAAAAGCTTTTTTGAAACAATATTAAGCTACAGAAAAGGTATTCTGATGTTAATAGACTGACACATAAAAACAGCAGTGAAAATAAAGTGTCTACACTTGAACTGAAGTCCCACGTAAAGATCACTTTTTTTTTTTTTTTTTTTTTTAAAGAGCTTTTTGATATGGACCTTTTTTAAAGTCTTTATTGAACTTGTTACAATATTGCTTCTGTTTTATGTTTTGCTTTTCTGGCCCTGAGGCATGTGGGATCCTAGCTCCCTAACCAGGGATCGAACCTGCACCCCCTTCATTGGAAGGCAAAGTCTTAATCCCTGGACCACCAGGGAAGTCCCAAAGATCACTTTTTAAATCGCATAACGGGAGTCCCACGGCACGTACCTAACGTAACCCTCACAGGGGGCCTCTCGGGGACTGACCCCCCCCTTGCTTCTCACTGACCTCTGTGCGGTGATACCAGCTGCTTAGAAGATGGCAGTGCTGTCTCTAATGACGCGTGGTGTTTCTCCTTCTAGAACAGTGAATATCATTTTGTTTGAGATTTTGATTTTTTACTACAGGTTTCAACAACTGTTTCTCTTTTCAGATCTAAGGTTATAAATTCCTCCTTTCTCTTCTTTCACTTTCACCCACTTCCGGCTTTTCCTCTCCCTGCCGGTTGTCTCATTGCTAAACACTTGTTTATGACCCTCCCTTTTCATTTCCCAGGACACATGCCGCTGTAAGCCCTTTTTTTCGCTTGCGGTATTGCATCAGCCTCTCTGGTAGTGTAGTGCGGTGGTCCTGGCAGCATGGTCAGTGTTCTAGACCACTGAGCCATTTCCTGAGAGGCTGGCGTTGGACTGAGCACGCCGGGGAAGAAGACAGCAGGGTGCCTGCCCTCAGAACGCAGTTTTCCTCCTCCAGGTTGAGATTTTAAAGAAGAAACAAAGAAGCTTCCAGAGCCCCTGGGGTAGGAATGTAGAGGCGCCCTTCCCTCATCCTAGCTCAGCTTCTGCTCCCGCCGCAAGGGCACCCTGCCCGTGGCCATCTTTGAGCTGATTCCCTCCTTCCCGTTCTCCTCTGCTTGCATTTCCACGATGTGAACTAAAGGCTTGCGCTGGCCCCTCAGGACCGGGGAAGACTGTCTCTGTCTCCAGCAGGGTTTGCATCTCTTGCTGGGACCTGCTTGTGTGTCACTGTTGATCTGAAGTTCTTTTTCCTTTCTTTGAATTGAAAAATTTTAAAGCAGCACAGGTTTATTATTTAAAAATTTTCAAATGTGGAAGTATTAAAAATCCTCTTTCCAGAGGCAGGCAGTCTTGACTGCAAATCTGTTGCTGTTTTCGTTAATAAACTTACGTACCTTTACCAGAAAGGTATACATTATTTTGTGAGCAGGACTTTTAATAATCACCAATGTTTTATAGCTGCACATTGTTCTACATTAGTAATTACTATAATTTATTAACTCTTTCCACTTTCTTTGGAAATCTAGTTGATATCCAACTTCCTTTGTTCTTACAGAGTCTGTTGTCATGAACGTTCCTGAGTGTCTGTATTTCTCTGTCATAGACGAGCATTCCGGTGGAGTAGATTCCTGGAAAAAGAATTGCTAGGTCAAAGGGCAAGTACATTTAAAGTTTGGATGGATACAGCCCACGTGCCCTACCAGAAGGCTGTACCAGTTTATAATCCTCAACACTGATACCAGTTTCTCTGTATCTTCATATGACATGTTTTAAAGTGGCTTATGTCTTTAAAAAATGACATTTCTTTAACTGTTGAAGTCATACTTTTTAACAATTATTAGCCAATTGTAATTTTTTTCTCCTTTAATTTTCTTATACATATTCTTCACTTTTCCCCATTGTTTGTCTTTTTATTTTTTTACTTTAGTAACTTTCTTTAAAGTGTAGCTATTAGTCCTTTGTCTGGTAACTTACACATATTTTATTCTACTTTCTAAAGGTGCTTTTGGCACACTGGAGTTTTTAAATTTTTATGTAGTCCAATCTGACAGTTCCTTTATTGGAGCTTTTGAGTTTGGAGTCTTGTTTTGAAATGTCATTACTACCGGGCTTCCCTGGTGGCGCAGTGGTTGAGAGTCCGCCTGCCGATGCAGGGGGACGCGGGTTCGTGCCCCAGTCCGGGAAGATCCCACATGCCGCGGAGCGGCTGGGCCCGTGAGCCATGGCCGCTGAGCCTGCGCGTCCGGAGCCTGTGCTCCGCAACGGGAGAGGCCACAACAGTGAGAGGCCCGCGTACCGCAAAGAAATAGAGAGAGAGAGAGAGAGCAGGTTGCAAGAAGTATTATCTTTTGCTAATGATGCTCTTGTGGTTTTGTTTTAATATTGTTAGTTTGTCCATAAGTTGCTTTTGTATGATCTGAGATGTGGTCTAATATGAAGTTGTCTGACGTTGGTGGTTGGTTTACACACGATCTTTCCCCACTATCTGTTTGTTGGCGTCCACCCTCTTAACCGAAATGTCCACTTCATTTTATACGAACCTCCCGTGAGGGTCTGTATATGGGCTCCATTCTGCTCTGACGCTGCACTTGTTCATCCCTGGGCCAGCTCTGTATTGTTAATAAACGTATGTCTCCGGTAAGTAGTGGAATATGTCTTTTTTCAGTGGAATGTTTAAAAATATACTTGGGGTGGAGACACAGGAAGAATAGTATGCAGATAGTCTGACAGAATAGGGACGATATATTGAAGTGTTTATAGAGAACTCATCCGTTTTCCTAGGGGGTTGCCTGTCCTTATTGATTTATGTAGGAGTTCTTTACGTATTCTGGATATGAGTCCTTTCGCTGTGTATGTTGAAATACCTTCCATCTTGTGACTTACCTATTCATTCTTCTAATGGTGTCTTGCTGAACAGAAATTCTTAATTTCAAAATAGTCAAATTTTATCAATCTTCATTTATGGTTAGTGTGTGTTTTGTCACGTTTAAGAAGTCTTTTCTCTCCCACAAGATACTGGAGATAGTCTCCTTATTATCTTTGAGAACAGAGGTTGGCAAGCTTTTTCTGTAAAGGGCTAGAGAATAAATATTTTAGTCTTTGCGACCACATATGGTCTCTGCTCCGTTCTTAGCTTGTGGATGAACTTGGTCCGCAGGCTGTGGTTTGCTTGCTCCTGTTCTAGAA
This sequence comes from Phocoena phocoena, assembly GCF_963924675.1. NCBI lineage: Eukaryota > Metazoa > Chordata > Mammalia > Artiodactyla > Phocoenidae > Phocoena > Phocoena phocoena. The sequence goes on along the minus strand of NC_089234.1, from coordinate 2,920,914 downwards.
GCTGCAGCTTTTTGCTCTTACATTTAGAGATACAGTATACTTGGAATTGATTTTGTTTGATAGTGTTTTATACTGAATAGTGCAGACAGTATCTAATTCATTAATTGAGAAGTCCGTTCCTTCCCCATATCTGTTCAGTGAACCCCCATGTCACGAACTAAATGAGTCTGTTTCTGAAGTCTCCATTCCCTTTTATTGGTCTGTTTGTTTATTATTCCACAATACCACCCTGTCTTGATTATTGTAGCTTTCCGGAGACGAAGTGCTTCCGTTGTTCTTTTTACAACTATCTTGGCTGTTCTTAGCCAAAACATTTTCCTTAGCATGTACCTTTTAGAATCAGTTTGTCATGTTCCAAAGTAATTTTTTTAAACCAACACCTTTTTTAAAAGAAACTGAAATCGGATTGACTCTACAGATTGGTTTGAGGCAAATTGACATCTTTTGAGTTTTTAGTCATCAAATCCATAAACTATCATATTCCCCCATTTATTGAAGTTGTCTTCATTTTCCTCAGGGATGATTTATGGCCTTCCTGTGCAGAGGTCTTGAATACATTTTGTTGGATTTATTATTAGGGATCTAATATTTTACTACGTATGACCTAATGTAAATGGCCTATAGATCTTAATCAGCAGTGCTTCCTTCAGTCGATGGTGCAATGTCCTGCTGGAAGGGTCTTGACTTACAATTTTATTTACAGGAAAGTTTTGAAATTACAGGACACCTTAGGTTTGCGGCTTTCTTTAGGTCGCTTTTTTTAAGCAAGTTACTCTGACTTACTGTACTGGCTAGGACGTCTCCTACAGTGTTAAATAGGAGTGATGAGAGCACACAGCCATATCTTGTTCCCAGCTTTAGGGAGAAAGAATTCAGTCTCTTTTTTTTCCTGATCGGTCTGGCTGGATGTTTATCAATTTCATCATTTCGCTCAAAATCCTACTTCTGGTTTCATTTATTTTCTCTATTGTTTTCCTGTTTTCTGTTTCATCGATTTCTTCCATGGGATCAGTCTGTAGACACATAATTTTATTTGAGTGTTTCCATCCCTTGGAAGGCATTTGTAAAGTTCTTAGATTCTTCTCTTGATGTTTTTCTTTTAGAATGTCATTACACTACACATTAGTCCCTTCCAATTAAAGAGCAAGTGAAAGCTCTTCAATTGTACATTTAAAAGGATTTTGAAACATGGAAGTTTCCTTTGTACTTGCCTTGGGATCCAACAAAAGCTGCTGGAACAGCAGTTTGTGCTCAGAAAATATGTCTGCTGCAAATGTGTGTGGGAATGGAGATCTTGAGAAGTTTGTGAAGCCGCTGGACATTTCTTAGGATTCACAGAACGTTAACTTGTCATCAAAGCAGCTTTGTGGCGTAAGCGTGTACGTGTTTTGCCTTGTAATTTTAGGTTGAATTTATTAACAAACATCAAGTCTGCGTAAAAAAGCTGATTTCCAAAGATACTTAGTTTTGATAATAGTGGCTGAAGGCAGTTCTGATTGAGACATTTTTCAATATCAACTCTGAACTATAAAAATTGCAGCAAAACGTGACTTCTGCTTCTAAGGCCATCAGTATGTTCCATGGTAGAGTAATTCAGGATATCCAAGTTTTATTTCTGACAGAATTTCGCAGAACTGAGATGGTTAAGTACAGGAGAGCAAATGGAGTAAACTGCGGTTACACTGTTTCCGTTTACACGTAGTAGATCCAGGTATTTCCTGCACGGTTCCTGACGACAGGTAATACAGTGCATGGCCATAGGGTTTAAATGCCTTACGTTTTAATAAGCTCTGTCAGTTCGTCCAGCTGAGACTCTTCCTGCTTTACACATTTTTATCACCATCTCTTATACTACATAGTAGCAGATGCCACTTCAGGTCGTCCTGAATTAGTGTTTTCCTCAACTTTTTGGAGAATATTCTCACCATGGCCATAGTTTATAAACCCTTGATTTCACTTTCCCCATAAGGAACTACAAAGAGAGGAGAACATTTAAGCCCAAAGCAAGTGGAAGAAAGGCCATAATAAAGAGCAGAAATTGATGAAATTGAAAACGAAAAAAAAGAGACAGAGAGAGAGAAAACCAAAGAAACCAAAAGCTTGTTTTTTGAAGAGATCAATAAAAATGATAAAACGCTAACCAGACTGAGAGAGAGCAATGCAAATTACCCATGTCAGTACTGAAAGGGGAAATCAGTACAGATCCTACAGACACTAAAAAATAATAAGGAAATATTATGAACAGTTTTATGGCCATAAAGATGATAACTCAGATGAAATGGACAAATTACTAAAAGACACACACTACCAGGACCTTGAGTGCTATGGTAGTTAGATGACCCTATGTCAGCACTCATTGAACTGTGCACTTAAAAGGTGTGGATCATACTGTATGTCAATTTTACCGCAGTATACCCGATCTCAAAATATTTTTAAATGCAGCCAGTATCGCATTTTGATTTACGTGCAGTTTTACCATTTTTATTGCTTCTCATCCCTTCTGTATCACCAACTTAGTTTCTGTGATAATTTTTCTTCTGCCTGAATAATACCTTTTAAGCAGTGGTGGGCTGACACCAGCTCAGATGGCTCATAAGAGCCAGTTCTTTAATTTACAAGAATTTTGTGAACTGGTTGTCAAGCAGAGTCATTGTTCAATATTAAATCATATGAATTTACAGTTAAATCCATCGCATTTAGAAAGGGAACGTGCTCGAAACCCAGCCCTTCCCATTATGCGCTAATTTACTGTGGTCTGCACCCTTGAGCTCGTTCCTGTAACACAGTGCTGCTGCGGTACACTATGCCACTCTAGTGGCGTTTTGAAATCAGCCCTAGTGTGTGTTTAAACTGCAGAAACCAGCAAACGCTGTGTTTTGTCTTGTCTCTCTAACTAACCGTTCACTAACTTTTTTCCTACTGTGTTGGATTTGGTTTTAAACCTATTCGTAGGATGCATTGTTTCTGTGACTTATTTTTCAATTCTAGTTTTTTACAAATAGTTGGAAATTCTTCCGAGCTTGTAATCTAGGTTTTTATTCTACTTGAATGTAATAAACCACGTTATTTTATGTTCGTATCAGATAGTTCCAACCTCCAGAATCCTTGGATCCGATCTGGTCTTCATTTCTGCTGGGGTTTGTTCCTGTTGTCTGTGTCCTCATGTGTCTTATTTATTGCCACGTTATTGCACTTGAAAAATTGTATGTGGAAATGCATCGGATGCCGTCCTCTTCCTCCAGCAGGAACCCCCTTCTAGTCTCAGGGATTCACATGATCAGAGGGGGCTGCATGTCATGTGAGGTTCGGCTTGGTGACCGCTCACCCTTGCTCCTGCATGGTGGCATCCAGCTTCCTCTCCCAGCGAGAGGGCGAGGGGAGATGACAAGGGCCAGCCCTGTGGGTCCATCCAGATCGACTTGATGTCAATACAGGGGCTTGCAGGTTCTCGGCCTGGGTATATTCGTTGAAGAAATTGCCACCTTGTAATTTCAGCTTACTGGGAAGGGGGTGGTCAACGGGATATACGAAGTTTCTGAGGTGCCAGTTGTAACCGTATCAGAATGGGTTTCGTATGGCATTTAAGGCATGTTTAGATATGTTTACCAAATATGAGTTATATTAAAATCTAGAGGCAGGTTTGTGAAGAAAAATAGTCACACGTTTTTGCCAAACCCCAGCCTTTATCTCTAGTTCTTTTGCTGAATATTTTAGAGTATTGACTTCAAGCAGCAGTGTGGTTGTGTTCGGGTTTGAAAGACGTACTGAACTTTAAATGCTCAAGACCCATCCGTAGAGCAGTTGTTTTGGCTGCTGTAGAAAGACAGTACCCTAACTCTTCTGATGGAACTGTCTCCAGTACGTGCGAAGTTGTCTCAGCTCTCATTTTTGTTAAACTAAACTCAAACACAGAGAATTCTTTCACACCACTGGATGTTGTTAATGCGTATTGCTTTGGGGACCAAAGTCATCAAAGCTGGTAACCACTCAAATGCTTTTTTAATTCCAAATCTAAGATTAGTAATTCCACAAAGTCCACACGAACCTGACTTTGAAGCTTTGTTACTTTGGCGCACAAGCGTTGGCCGTGGACCTGGACACCTCTCATGACTGCAGTTGTTCGCTTCATGCATCTGCGGGCTTCACAGCCTCTCCCACCCGTAAGTGGCTCGCAGGCCTCCTTTGGTTTGATTCTTCATCGCTCGGTCTGTCTGACCTTTTCAGGCCCTTCACCACGTGGACTCCTTGCTCATCTTTGGGAGCAGGGCCATGATGGAAATTCACGTGGGTCTCTGAGTTACCCAGTTGCCAAAATGAAATGCAGTCCAAAAAGGAGAAAAGTTTCCAAAGGAAAAATAAAAGTGAGAGGACTCCCTAGGGAGCTTGGGGAATCTCCGTGCTTTGATCTCCTTCACACTAGCCGGAGGGAGTTAAGGAGCTGAGATGCCCCCGTGTTAGCACTCTCGGCCTTGTCCTTGAACCTTCTCAGTTCACAGACTTTCCACCGGCCATGTTTTCCCTTTAGAAATTACATGTTGAGACCAGTGCAGGGAACACAGAAATAAGAAATCAAGACGTGTTCTCCTTGCCCTCCTGGAATCCACAGTCCAGTGGAGGAGGCTGGTGTTCAACAACTAATGAGCAAGTAGTTATTTGTTTGGAGTGGAGAGGAGGACTGCCAAGGAAAGAGGCCAAGTGCTGGGGGGGCATGAAAGCGGGGGCTGGCCTTTTACATGGGTCAGAGGAGGCTTCCTTGAAGGCAGCTTTCAAGCGAGATGTGAGCAATGGGAAGGGGGGTACAAGAGCCCTCCGGGCAGAGAGGGCTGTGTGTGCCATCCCTGCGTACTCGGGAAGGTACAGATGGGGACCGGTGCGCTCTCTGTGCCAAGTAGCAGGTCTGGGCCAAGACAGGGGCCCGCGGCAGCAGGGGCCGGCTCACTCCGAGATTTGTGAGCACGTTAGGAAGCCGTCTGGAGGGAGCAGCAAAGCCACCGTGACAGCGGCGGGGTTTGGTTTTCTTTCAAGACATTCAGATGTTAAAAGAAAAAGCAGTTCATCCTTTCTTCCTCCACCCACCCCCTGCCTCTGGTAACCACCAGTCTGTTCTCTGTGTCTGAGCTTCGTTTTTATGTGTACATGTATGCATGTTTAGATTCCACATGTAAGAGAGACCATATGGTATTTCTTTGTCTGACTGACTGACTTCACCTTAGCATAATGCCCTTGAGGCCTGTCCATGTTGTCCCAAGTGGTAAGATTTCGTTCTTTGTATGGCTTAATAATATTTCATTGTGTGTGTATATACATGTATATATATAAAAACATACATATATATGCACGTGCACGTGTGTGTGTATATATACATATGTGTGCCACATTTTCTTTATCCATTCATCTGTCGATGGGCACTTAGGTTGCTATCTTGGTTATTGTAAATGATTGCTGCAATGAACATGGGGGTGCATATATCTTTTCAAGTTAGTGCTTTTGCTTTCCCTGGATAAATACTCAGGAGTGGAGTTGCTGGATCATAATGGTAGTTCTATTTTTAATTTTTTTGAGGGACCTCCATACTGTTCTCCATAGTGGCTGCACCAATTTACATTCCCCCCAACAGTGTAGGAGGATTTCCTTTTCTCCACATCCTCACCAACATTTGTTATTTCTTGTCTTTTTGATAAGAGCCTTTCTAACAGGTGTGAGGTGATAATCATTGTGGTTTTGATTTGCATTTCCCTGATGATTACTGACATTGAGCACCTTTTCATGTATCTGTTGGCCATCTGTATGTCTTCTTTGGAAAAATGTTTACTCATCTCTTCTGCCCATTTTGTTTGTTTGTTTTGGGGTTTTTTTTTTTGCAGTACGCGGGCCTCTCACTGTTGTGGCCTCTCCCGTTGCAGAGCACAGGTTCCGGACGCGCAGGACCAGCGGCCACGGCTCACGGGCCCAGCCGCTCCGCGGCATGTGGGACCTTCCCGGACTGGGGCATGATCCTGTATCCCCTGCATCGGCAGGTGGACTCTCAACCACTGCGCCACCAGGGAAGCCCTTCTGCCCTTTGAGGGTTTTTTTTTTTTGCTGTTGAGTTGTATGATTTCCTTAATATATTTTGGATATTAGCTTCTTATCAGATATATCAAGGGTCCCAAACGAGAACCTGTCTGTGGCCTGTTAGGAACCGGGCCACACAGCAGGAGGGGAGCGGTGGACAAGTGAGCGAAGCTTCATCCGTATTTACAGCCGCTCCCCATCACTTGCATTACCTCCTGAGCTCCACCTTTTGTCAGATCAGCGGCAGCAGTAGATTCTCACGGGAGTAGGAGCTCGAGCACTACTGTGAACTGCATGTGCAAGGCATCTCGGTCGCACGCTCCTCATGAGAACCTAACGCCTGATGATCTGAGGTGGAGCTGAGGCAGTGACGCTGGCGCTGGGGAGCGGCTGCAAATACAGGTCATCGTTAGCGGAGAGGTTTGACTGCATGGACACCGTAATAAATCAACTGCTTGCAGACTCATATCAAAACCCTATCAGTGGGCTTCCCTGGTGGCGCAGTGGTTGAGAGTCCGCCTGCCGATGCAGGGGACGCGGGTTCGTGCCCCGGTCCGGGAAGATCCCACGTGCCACGGAGCGGCTGGGCCCGTGAGCCATGGCCGCTGAGCCTGTGCGTCCGGAGCCTGTGCTCCACAAAGGGAGCAGCCACAATAGTGAGAAGCCCGCGTACCGCAAAAAAAAAAAAAAAAAAAAAAACCCTATCAGTGAGTGGCAAGTGACAGTTAAGCTGCATCCGGTGGCAGGCTTTAAGTCAGAATCCGACACTTATTTTAGTCCGCGTGTGGCCCGCCCATTATTTTATTTACCACTTCCATCCGTGCCTCTTCCCCACACTGCACACTTGTCTCAGTCACAGTTTTGGTAAGCCCACAAGCTAACCCTAGCCAAAATGAGTAAAAACACAAATGTTGCTGGGGAGCTTCTTTGAAAAGGGGGAAAGACCCAACGATGAGACAGCAGAAGACTCTAAGGCTGCCAACAAAAAGAAAGCTGCATTGAAAAGAAAATACCAAGAGGCCTACTTAAATTACGGGTTCATTTGTAACAGGTGACTCACATTCTCCAAGCCCACTTTAAATAACGTGTGGTGATTGGCTATCCAAGGAAGCCATGAAACCTTCAAAACGGCTTCACCACATGGAGACCAAGCACCCTGCATTAAAAGACAAGCCTTTGGGGTTTTTCAAAAGAAAAAAAAGTGAACACGAAGAACAGAGCAGTTACTGAAGGCCACCACTTCATCAAATGTGTCTGTACTGAGAGCATCCTTCTTAGTGGCTAACCGCATCGCTAAAGCTAAGAAGCCCTTTACCGTTGGTGCAGAGTCGATCCTGCCTGCTGCTCAGGACATCTGTCGTGAACTTTCAGGAGAGGCTGCGGTTTAAAAGGTGGCATGCACTCCTCTTTCGGCAAGCGCCATAACTAGGTGAATTGGTGAAATAGCAGAGGATATTGAAGCACAATTGTTAGAGAGAATTAACGAGTCACCGTGGTACGCAGTCCAGGTTGACGAGTCTACCAGTGTTGACAGCAAGGCAACAATGCTTGTTTTCATGCTATGTATTTTTTCAAGAGGATGTACACGAGGATATGTTATGTGCACCGTTGTTGCCAGCCAGCACCACAGCTGCAGAACTATTCAAGGCTTTGAACGATTACACATCAGGGAAACTGAGTTGGTCCTTCTGTGTTGATATGTGCACGGACAGAACGGCTGCCGTGACCGGACAGCTTTCTGGTTTCACTACTCGGGTCAAAGAGGTCACTTCTGAATGGGAGTCTACGCACTGTGTCACCCGTAGAGAAATGCTGGCTAGCCAGAAAATGTCACCTGAACTTAACAGCGTTTTGCAGGATGTGATAAAATTATCAGCCACGTTGAAGTACGTGCCCTTAACTCACGTCCGTTTGTGCAGCTCTGTGAGGACATGGACGCAGAGCACGCACATCTTCTCTTATACACAGAAGTGAGATGGCTTTCTGAAGGGAGATCACTGGCCAGAGTTTCTGAGTTTTGAGAGCCGCTCCCCAGAGATTTCTTTTAGAAAAACAGTCACCACTGGCAGCACATTTCAGTGACACAGAATGGGTCGCAAAACTTGCTCACTTGTGTGACATATTCGGTCTGCTCCACGACATCAGTCTGTCACTTCAGGGGAGGACGACAACTTGTGTTCAAGTCTGCAGATAAAGTGGCTGCATTCAAAGCCAAACTGGAATGTTGGGGGCGACGAGTGAACACTGGGATTTTTGACATGTTTCAAACATGAGCAGAGATTTTGAAAGAGACTGAGCCGGGCCCTTCTTTCTCCCATCTGGTGCATGATCACCTATCTCAACTTTCAACTTCCCAACCACAAAAGACCCCTGAACTGGGAAGGAATGGATCCGCGACCCATTTGTGAATAAGCCAGGGGAATCGGCTTTGTCTGTGCCAGAAGAGGATCAAGTGCTTGAGGTCGCGAACGACGGCGGCCTTAAAACTATCTCTGAGACAACTTCACATCTCCATGCGTTCTGTACTGAGGTCAAGGTGGAATACCCTGAGGCTGCCCCAAAAGCACTGAAAAGCCTGCTTCCATTTCCAACGTGCTGTCTTTGTGAAGCAGGGTTTTCTGCAGGGACGGCAACCGAAATGAGATCGCGGAGTAGACTGGACTTAAGCAACACACTTCGGGTGTCACTGCCTCCCATCACCCCCAGATGGGACCCTCCAGTTGCAGGATAACAAGTTCAGGGCTCCCACTGATTCCGCATTATGGTGAGTTGTATAATTATTTCGTTATATATTACAACGTAATAATAATAGAAATAAAGTGCATAATAAATGTAATGTGCTTGAATCATCCCCAAACCATCCCCCACCTCCCTGGTCCATGGAAAAATTGTCTTCCACGAAACCGGTCCCTGGTGCCAGAAAGGTTGGGGACCGCTGAGATATATGATTCGCAAATATTTTCTTTCACTCAGTAGGTTGCCTTTTCATCTTTTGATGGTTTCCTTTGGTGTACAGAAGCTTTTTAGTTTGATGTAGTCCCACTTGTGTGTTTTATTCCTTTGGCTTCTGGTGTTGGAATCAAAAAAATAATCACCAAGACCAATGTCAAGGAGCTCACCTATTTTTTTTCTTCTAGAAGTTTTATGATTTCAAATTTTACATTCAAGTCATTAAGCCATTTTGAGTTAATTTCTGTATATGGTGTAATATAGTGTTCCGTTCTTTCGTGTGTGGCTGTCCAGTTTTCCAGACACAGTTAATTGAAGACACCGGCCTTTCCCCATTGTATATTATTGACTCCTTTGTTATAAATTCATTGACCATAATATGCGTGGGTTTATTTCTGGGCTCTCTATGCTGTTCCATTGATCTCTCTGTTTGTCTTTAATGCTAATATCATAATGTTTTGATGACTGTAGCTTCGGAATATAGTTTGAAATCAAGGAGCATGATGCCTCCAGCTCTGTTCTTCTTCCTCAAGATTGTTTTGGCTATTCAGGGTCTTTTATGATTCTATACAAATTTTAGGATTGTTCTATATCTGTTAAAAATGCCATTGGAAGTTTGATAGGGATTGCATTGAATTCGTATATTGCTTTAGGTAGTATGGACATTTTAACAATATTAATTCTTCTAATCTGTAAGCATAGAAAATCTTTCCATTTATTTGTGTCTTTTTCAATTTCTTTCTTTTAATGTCTTGTAGTTTTTTTAATGTATTGATCTTTTATTTCCTCGGTTAAATTTATTCCTAGATATTTTATTATCTTGACACAATTGTAAATAGGATTATTTCCTTAATTTCTCTTCCTTATAGTTCATTGTTAGTATGTAGAAATGCAACAGATTTTTGTGTGTTGTTTTTGTATCCTGCACCTTAACAGGATTTATTTGTTCCAACAGTTTCTTTGATGGAGTCTTTAAGCTTTTATATATAATATTATTTCATTTGCAGATAGTGACAGTTTTACTTCTTCCTTTCCAACTTGGATGTCTTTTATTTTCTTATCTTGCCTAATTTCTCTGGCTAGGACTTCCAATACTATGTTGAATAAAAGTGGTTAGAGAGCATCCTTGTCTTGTTGCTGATCTTAGAGAAAAAGCCTTTTCACATATATGATGTTAGCTGTGGGCTCGTCATATATGGCCTGTATTATGTAAAGGTACATTCTGTCTGTACCCACTTTGTTGAGAGTTTTTATCATAAGTGGGTATTGAATTTTGTCATATGCTTTTTCCGCATCTGTTGAGATGATCATGTGATCTTTACCCTCCGTTTATTAACGTAGTGTGTTACGTTGATTTGTAAATGTCCAGTGATGCTTGCATCCTTGGAATAAATCCCACTTGATCATAGCGTATGATCCTTTTACTGTATTGTTGAATTCAGTTTGCTGACATTTTGTTGAGGACTTTTGCATCCACGTTCATTAGGGATATTTGCCTGTAGTTTTCTTTTCTTGTGGTATCCTTGTTTGGTTTTGTTATCAGGGTAACGCTGCCCTCACAAGATGAGTTTGGACAAGTTCCCTTCTCTTCTGTTTTTTGGAAGAGTTTGAGAAGCATTTATATTCTTCTTTGAATGTTTGGTAGAATTCTCTAGTGAAGCCCTCAGGTCCTGGGCTTCTGTTTGTTGGGTGGTTTTTGATTACTGATTCGTTTTCGTACTGGTAATTGGTTTGTTCAGATTTTCTATTTCATCCTGCATCAGTATTGGTAGGTTGTACGTTTTTAGGAATTTATCCATTTCCTCTAGGTTGTCCAGTTTGTTGGCTTATAATTGTTCATAGTAGTCTCTTGTGATTCTTTGTATTTCTGTGGTATCGGTTGTAGTATCTCCTCTTTCATTTCTGATTTTATGTATTTATTTCTCTCTTTTTTTCTTGGTGAGTCTAGCTAAGGGTTTGTCAGTTTTGTTTCTCTTTTCAGAGAACCAGCTATTAGTTTCGTTTACCTTTTCTATTGCCTTTTTAGTCTCTATTTCATCTATTTCTGCTCTAATACTTATTTCCATCCTTCTACTAACTTTGGGCTGGTTTATTCTTCTTTTTCTAGTTCCTTGAAATGTGAAGTTAGGTTGTTTCAGATTTTTCTTGTTTCATGAGGTAGGCATTTATCACTATGAACTACCCTCATAGAATTGCTTTTGCTGCATCCCATAAGTTTTAGTATGTTAAATCTTCATTTTCATATGTCTCAAGATTTTATTTATTCCTCTTTTGATTTCTCCTTTGACTTATTGGTTGTTCAGTAGCTTGTTTAATTTCCACATATTTGTGGGTTTTCCAGCTTTCTTCATGTAATTAATTTCTAGTTTTAGACCACTGTGGTCAGAAAATATGTTTGACATGATTTCAGTCCTCTTAAATTAAGAGTTATTTTGTGGCTTAACATATGATCTGTCTTGGAAAATGTCCCATGTCTACTTGAGAAGAATGTGTTTTTTGTTGCTTTGGAATGGAACGTTCGTAAATGTCTGTTAAGTCCATCTGGTCTAACGTATCATTTAAGGCTGATGTTTCCGTGTAGATTTTCTGTCTGGATGATCTATTCATCGATATAAGTGGGGTGTTAAAGTCCCACTCCTCTTATTATATTGCTCTCTTGTTTCCCCCTTTAGGTCTGTTAATACTTGCTTTATAAATTTGGATGCCCCTATGTTGGATGCATAAATACTTACAAATGTTATATCTTCTTAAATGGGCCACTCTATCATTATGTAATGCCTTTCTTTGGCTCTTATTACAGTCTTTGTTTTGAAGTCTATTTTGTCTGATATAAGTATAGCTACTCCAGCTTTCTTTTGGTTTTCATCGCATGGAATATCTTTTTCCATTCCTTCACTTTCAGTCTGTGTGTGTCCTTACATCTAAAATGAGTCTCTTACAGGCAGCATATAGATGGGTCTTGTTTTTTTTTTTTTTCAATCCATTTGGCCACTCTGTGTCTTTTGAGTAGAGCATTTAGTATATTTACATATAAAGTCATTATTGATAGGTAGGTGCTTATTGCCATTTTGTTCATTTTTTTCTCACTGTTTTTGTAGTCCCCCTCTGTTCGTCTCTTCTACTCTTGCTCTCTTCCTTTGTGGTTTGATGACTCTCTTTGGTGGTATGCTTATATTTCTTTCTCTTTATCTTTTGTGTATTTTCTATAGGTTTTGCTTTTTGGTTACCATGAGGATTACATATAACAACTTATGTCTGTAACAGTCTCTTTTAAATTAATAACAGTTTACGTTTGATCACAGTGGAAAGCTCAACATATATTACTCTTTGCCTCCTCCATTTTTTATGTTTTTGATGTCACATTTTACATCTTTTTATCTTACGTATCCCTTAACTAATTACTTGAATAGTTATTTTTACTACTTCTGTGTTTTAACCTTCATATTAGCTTTACAAGTGATTAATTCACTACCTTTAGTATAACTTTACGTTTTCAGTGAGATGCGTTTCTTCATATGTATTCTTGTTACCATTCAGCGCCCCTTCTTTTCAGCTTAAAGAAGTCCCTTTAACCTTTCTTATAAGGCCAGTTTAGTGGTGATGAACTCCTTTACCTTTTTCTTTTCTGGGAAACTCTTAATCTCCCCTTCAGTTCTGAATGATAATCTTGATGGGTAGAGAATTCTTGGTTGGAAGTTTTTTACTTGCAGCACTTTGAATATATCCTACTTCTGGCCTGCAAAGTTTCTGCTAAGAATCTGCTCATAGTCTTATAAGGGTTCTCTCGTACATATCTAGTTGTTTCTTTCTTGCTGCTTTTTCCCCTTGTCTTTAACTTTTGACATTTGAATTGTAATGTGTCTTGGTGTGGGTCTGTTTGGGTTCCTCTTATTTGGAGTTCTCTGGGCTCTCTGGATCTTACTGTGTGTTTCCTTCCCTAGGTTAGGGAAATTTTCAGCCATTATTTCTTCAAGTAAGATTTCTGCCCCTTTCTGTATCTCCTCTCCTTCTGGGAGCCCTATGATGTGACTGTTAGGCCATTTGATATTGCTTCATATTCCCTTAAGCCGTCTTCACGATTTTTTCATTCTTTTTGCTCTTCTGATGGCGTGAGTTTCACTGTCTTGTCTTCAGGTTGACTGATTCTTCTGCTTCATCCAGTCTATTGTTGAATCCCTCTGGTGTAGTTTTTAGTTTGGATAGTTTTGTTTTTAGTCATCACCCTGGGTGTAGTGTGGATTTGGAGATGTTGAGCAAGCCAGTTACTACCCCATCGTAGTGGTCCAGGCACGAGATGAGAGGTGTTTGGACTAGTAGAGCAATGACAGGAGCTGGGTCCAGAAGTGGAGAGTAAGGTTGGAGAGTAAGTTGGGAATTAAGAACAAGAGCACCCTGTGATTACGTAGGGGCAACAGACGGAGAAGGCAGCAGTGAGTCCTGCGTTCCTGGTGTGTGTAACTGGTAGAAGCAGAGGAGGCACTCATCAGAACAGGAACTGGAGCGGGAGGCCGGGGTGTGGAGGGAAGGATAACTTCAGCATTGGCATGCTCTTCCTAATGGCCCCGGAAGCCTGACAGGCATACGATGAAATCAGTGGAGAAGTACAGGCTGGAGACCTGAATTGAGAGTAATCCACCTTATAACTGGTGATGTGAGCCGTGGACACTGGTGATAAACTAGGACAAGAGCACAGAGGGAGAAGAGAGGCCAACGTTAAAGAGGGATAGGTCTCCCTGGGGAGTAGGCAGTGGTATCAGAGGCTGGCGGGAGAGTTGGTGGGACGGGGGCGCCCGAACTCATTTCTCGCTGTCAGCTGGCACCGCCCTCCTCACAGCCACACCCATCGGGTGCTCTGCCCTCAAATCAAAACTTGGTGTCAGTGCCTTCATTGCATGCCAGGATTTAAAGGGTGGGCAGCTGTCCACTGTAGCCCCTGAGAGGCGACGTCCAGGTTGAGTGCCGTGTCACTGCTGCCAGGCACACACGAGAGCCCCCATTGACTCAGCAGGGGTGCATCTTACCACCTGCATGGACGGATCCCAGTCACAGCAGCCCCAGACCCAGAGGGGAAGACCAGGGCAAAGCCTCTGTCCCCTGGATGAGAGCCGAGACAGGGCAGGCCCTCGGCAGGGAAGGCCGAAAGAGCCTTAGGAAAGAGAAGAGCAGACGTGGCTGGACTTGGTGCCTAAGTTGTGCTCATTAGACAGTGTTCTTCTCTGAAAGTGTGTTTCTTCAGCACATGCCCCATGGTGATTAGTGTGGAAGTGACCAGAATCACCAGGAAGATAGCTTTGTGAGGGTTTGGGCCACATGAGGCTGGGCATGGAGTCTGTAGCTGGAGTTGGGTTCTAATTAATAGGTAATAACCATTTGATAATTATAATCATTTTTAAATTGATAAGTTGATTCTTTTAAATAAAAGGAAACATTAAGGCTGACTTCTGCAGAAGCAGCACACGGGGAAATGAAATTTTCTATCTCACTGGGAATTTCTTGGTAAATATGCAAGCAGATGCATACATTAAATTAAGATTACGGAAGTAAAATGATCTCATATACTTTTTAGGCACAGAGAATGCATTCTATACAGCGTAGAACAGAGTAACAGATCCTGGGCACCAAGAGTATTTTTTTCTTTTGGAAAAGAAATTGAAAAACAGTTATTAATTGGAGACTCCAAAGTCTTTATTTCAGTAAGTCTCCCAAATACCAGTGACCATTTCCCCAGTGGGTACGTAGGGATACCAGACCAGTTCCCATTGTCAGTGGGTGAGTGAGGACCATCTGAAGACAGACGTGCTGACTCTGCAGCCTTGGCTGTGATATGAGGCATCCCAGATGGTGCAGGGAAACAACAGACCCTGTGCCCAAGTTCCCTGAGAGGTTATTTACGTGAAATACATGTTTTTTTGTTTTGTTTTGTTTTTTTGCGGTACGCGGGCCTCTCACTGTTGTGGCCTCTCCCGTTGCGGAGCACAGGCTCCGGACGCGCAGGCCCAGCGGCCATGGCTCACGGGCCCAGCCGCTCCGCGGCATGTGGGATCTTCCCGGACCGGCAGGCGGACTCTCAACCGCTGCGCCACCAGGGAAGCCCATACATGTATTTTTTAAAAGCAGTTTTGATGTGCATATTTTCATTTTTAGCTTTATTTGCTTTACGGCTTTTGTCCTGTGGTTTATATTTATTTTCTCTTCTTTATATGACTTGTAGCTCTTTTATGTAATATCATCTTCTCTCTGGACTGACCTGAGTTGCCCTGTGCTAATAACCATGGTACGTTTTCCTGGTTTGCCATGCTACCTTGAGTCAGCAGATCCCTAACTTGTCTGTTAACCTGTACACCGTAGAGAACAGCCAGCCTCAGGCTTTCAGACAGGCATCGTCTCCTTGTTCTCCTGAGAGGGGAGCCATAGTGAGCTCTCCTGCTCCCTGAGCGATTGCCAGATCTGATGGCAAGTAAAGGAAGTCACGCGGAAACTGAAATCAAGGCCTTGTCTTCCCCCCTCGTCTGTCTGTGAGCTGCCGTGCTCCTCCCCGTGCCCCCACCTGATGGGCAGTCTTCACAGGATGGTCCCTGCTCGGGCATCATTAAGTGGCTTTTCCTTGCCCAGCGTGCACCTGTGAACGTCACACCGCCAGGCTCATGGGCCACAGTGCTTGTCTGCTGGGAGACGGCGGCAGGGAGCCTCAGTCCCCAGGGCTGGTGACCTGGGCCAGCGAGGGGCGTGGGCCGGGCGGGGGAAGAGCAGGCCATGCAGCCACGGCTGGGGCCAGTGGTGTCAGGCTGGGTGGGTCTGGGGCTCCAGGTTCCTGGGCACCTTGATTGCCACCGGCAGCAAGAGCCCTTCTGCTCACAGACAGGGCTGGTAGTGGCAGTAAGAGGAACGGCGATAAATTTAGATTCCTTGGGTGTCTGCAGGTCATTATTGGAATTACAGCGACTGGCTGTGAGGTCATAAAGTTCCCCTGACAGGTCGTGAATACCAAGCCCGGTCACTGCGGAGGCTGCCTGCATCCCCCTCCATTTTTGTCAGGGAATGGCCTCTCCGGGAGGCCGGCATGAAATGAAAAAGGGAGGCTGGAGAAAGGAGGCGTGCCAGCAGCCTCTGAGGGGGGAACCCCAGATTTCTCTCTGAGTCGGGGAGGAAGGGTCGGTCACCGGTTTAGAGACCTGGATGGCTCAGGACCGCTCAGGGCAAGGCCCGCACCCCAGCCTCCCTACCCTGAGCCTTGGCCATTACTCCTGGTCCTGCAGACGAGTGAGCCTGGCCGGGATGCTGAGAGCGTGCTTCTCGAATGATGTGTGGGCCTGGCCCAGCTTCCTTTGCTAGGCGGGACCCAATGGGGGGCTTCGTAGCTGTGACGCAGAGGGGCTGCCAGCGCTGGGCTGTGATGCTGCCCTGGGCGTATGGGGCCTGGAGGACGGTGAGTGTCACCTCCAGGCCCCTCAGGCCCGAGGGAAAGACTTTTAGCCAAACGAGCATCTCTCTGGAAAAATTCATCTTTCAGTGGAGGACCAGGAGACACACTGGAAGGTATTTATCTTGAACCCTAAACTCTGTAAAAAAACATTATCAAGCCCTCGGTCTTGGGGTGATAGCCACTCCATAACATTTTAATGACACCTGTGGGGTAACATATATTAGTTGAGTCAGCCGTGTGTGCGCGTTATGTGTATTAAAGTCACCTTAAAGAGAAGCGTTACATTCTTAGTATAAAGGAAGTGTTATTCGTAAGATTATAAGATTTTATTTTAAGCTCTCACAGATAAGCAGCAGTTCAGATCAATATGTTTTGTAGGAAACGAATTTGTTTAAATTTCACACTACGATGTGTCTGTTTCCCAAACTTTATGACGTTCTTGCTTGTGGGTTCTAGAAACAAAGATGTGGGGAAAGGTGGGTGGGACCAAGCTGGAGGTGCTCCTGTACTGCGAGACTTCTTAGGCCCAGGTGTGCTGGCCTGCAGGTAAGGGGTGTGCGGCGTTTCCCCGTATGTTTAACCAAGGGGCGCTTTTCTTCTTCCCGAGCAGCCTGTGTGACTCCGGGGGACCTGCGGAACACAGCTTGAGAAATGCTGGTGTAGTTCAGTGGAAATGTGTAATTAAGGAAAAATGAAATGGTTATAAAATGTTTCTGTGAAGAGTACAGCCCCGTGAACGTTGAACGTCCTGAGTGTGGTACGGGGTGCGCTTCTGGGCCTTTGAAGCTCGACATGCTGTGGTCAGTAAGCGAATCCAGCCCCGACTTCCCTCCTCAAAGGAAAGGGGTTATCTCCGCGTAGGTGCACATCCGTCCTTGGCCCGATGTCAGTGAAACAGGAGAAACAGCCGGGTACAAAACCAGTGCCTTCCTCTGCAGGTTACCGTCAGTGCTGTGTTTACCAGACAGCATGCCACTCCTATAGTTACAGAAGGCACTCCTACGTACTTCCTGGGAATATGAAAATGTCACAAGATTAAAAGTAATTTTCCTGGAATTACTATAAGTGAACAGATCATATCACCTCCGTTATGCCATTCTGATCCTGTAGTTTCCACGTACAAGGCTGGGACGTGTCTTTGCCTTAGAGAGGAAGGCGGCCGGAGCTGCAGGCTGGGGCTCAGTGGCAGACCCCGTGCACTTCTCTCATTCACATCCTATCGATTTGTGACAGCGATTACATGCTCTTGTTGTGCAAGCAGTAGGGCTTTCTGACTGGGGCTGTGACTTGTAGACTTTCTGAGAATCTTCATTAAAAGTCGCGAATCACACAAGCTGAGGAAAGCCGAGACAAACGATTTAAAAGCCACTGGCACGTGGGCCGGCCTGAGTTCCGATTTCCTTTCCCGGGCGTGGTTTGGGGGGCCGGTAGCAGAGCGTGGCTGTGTTATAATGAAGCCGCCTCTCCAGGGCCTCGGGGGTTTGCACATGCAGATGGAAGGAGAATCCTCTGCGTTCAGAGACATATCGGCATTGAGACCTCCCGGTGCCGGGGGAAGGTGGGTTCACATACCTGTGTCCCAGGAGCCCCTTCTCCCCACTCTTTCCTTCCTCCGAAAGTGTTCCCCCCTCTTGGCTGCCTCGATGTTGCAGATAAGGACTCTCAGAGGTGTGTCTGGGGACCCGTTTGTCCCAGGTGGAGCTCCGGGGCCGAGATACCTTCTGGTCGCCAGGGCTGTGTTGACTTTCGTCCCAGGGACTGGAGACTGTCTGGGGTCACCCTGCCCTTTCCGAGCGACGGCTCACAGCTGCACTGAGAGTGCTTTTCTGCTACTGGGCCCAGGTTCCAGACAGTAGGATTCTCCTTGTCCTTTTCTTGGTGGCTTCTGTGTGTTGTGGCCTGTTACCCTGGGGACGCCAGGAGATTTTCTTTCAAAGTGAGAGACGTTTGCTTGGGGAACTTGGCTAAGGATGCGGCTTCTCCTAGCTGCGCAGACATTCCCCCTTTAAGAGTCAGCTCCAGGGCCTGGCCTGTGACAGGCGTCTTCCACTCGGGGCCTGCCTTGGCCAGGAAGGCCTGTTTGTTCTGGCTGTTTGGACCGTTGAATTTTTCTTGGCTTATTTTTAATTTTTTCATACGCCTCCAGGGGAAATTCCCAACTCCTTGGCATAGTTAGGGGCCTTTTGCCCACAGACGCCAGCCCTCCAGGGCAGGCCCCTCTCCTCAAGTCGGTCTCAGGCTGTGGTCGGCACCCAGACAGCAAATGCCCTGTCCTGGTACATAGCATGCGCTCTTTCTTCCCTTCCCAGGATCTGGAGCTCTGCCCACTTCTTCTCCACCCCGAGCTCTCGATCCCTCAAGGATGTCCTTGCGCATCTTCTCTGACACCGTCCCCGACCTTAGCCGCCTCTGCGACCCTGTGCACCTAGTCCCCTGCCACGCTGGGACACTTGTTTCCTCAGGGACCACACATGTCCCACACTTTACACATGCCTCCTGAGGGACTGTCAACAGATCACTGATTACCAGTTGGTATTGGGATCTGCTTGGTACTTAGGGGAACACGGGAGCTTCATCCTGTATTTCCGTTGGAAATGGTCCCCCTACCAGTGCTTCCTGGGTCGTTACCTAGCACTGGATCTTCATCTGTGTCCGTCTGTCTCCTGCACTAGACAGTGAGCACCACGAAGGCCGTGTTTTTATCAGGCCGGGTCTCCAGCGTGTCCACAGTTCCTCGCCCACTCCATGTGCATGTTAGTATTTACTTCATACATTTGCCCAACCGTGACATCTTAAATATTTATTTGAGCTGGTAATGTGAATTATATTTCAAATACCATGATGATGCAGGGAACATTTCTTACTTAAGTGGAGTTTTCCCCAGTGTGCATGGGAAGGCCTTCCTGTGGGGAGGGGTTCCCGGGGCCTCTGACAAGTGGGTGCCGACAGACTGCACGGTGACTGTTCAAGAGGTGCTGCCCACCTTGAAAACTTGTCAGAATAGGAATTCCAGAAAGATCAGAAATCCGTATTCCTTTTTAAAATTCTGTTCTTAAACATTTGCACTGCAAGAGACCCCGTGAGAAGAGAGTGTGACAAAAGCCTACTATTCAGAGCATATAAAGAACTCTCTAAACTCAGCAAAAAGAAAATAAACATTCCAGTTAGAAAATGGGCAAGACACTTCACCGAGAAGGATAAGAGTTTGGCAGTAAGCACACGAAAAGATGCTCTTTAGACAATAGGGAGATGCAGGTTAAAGTCCGTGAGAGACCACCGCACACCTGCAGCCACCCTGGCGAACAGCATGGCAGTTCCTTACGAAGTCGAGCGCACAGTCTCCACGTGGCCCAGCAGTCGCACTCGTGGTCGTATACCCTAGAGAAATGAAAACTTACGTCCACACAGAATCTGCACACAAACGTTCATAGTAGCTTTATCTGTAATGGCCCCAAATTGGGAACAGCTCAGTGTTTTTTCAAAGGTGAATGAAGACATAAACTGGGTCCACCCACACAGTGGGCACTTACCAATGAAAGCGATAAGTTGGACACACGCCACACCGTGGATGCCCCCAAGGGCCTTATGCTGAGTAAAGAAAGCCAGCCCCCAAAAGTGTGATTTTGTCTCTGTAACACTCTTGAGATGACAGGCTTGCCCTGACACTGAGAGCAGGCCTGTGGTTGTCCAGGGCCAGGACTCGGGGGAGGTGTGACCGTAGGCAGCAGTGGGGGCGTGGCATGCGTGACAGAACGGTGCAGTGTCCTCCTTGGGGTTGTGGGTATGTGAGTCCAAACGGGTAATAAAATTGCATTAAAGAAACATAAAAAACCATTTTAAGACTCCCTAAAAGATAAAAATTTATAAAACAAGGAAAAGCTAGCGACATCCAAACAAGATATGTAGTTTAGTCACCAGTGTTGCGCCCACATCAACTTCCTGGTTTTGACAACATACTGTGATTTCTTGCAGGTGTCAGTGAGGAAAGCTGAGTGAAGGGTACTTGGGAACTCTCTTCGCCACCTTGGCAATTCCTTGTGGATCTCAGATTACTTCCAGATAATTGTATTTTAAGCTGTTCCTACTACATACCAGTTTTTAAAAGAGAAGATGGGCTAGAGCGTTGGGAATGGTGTTCGCTTTGCTGCAGGGAATCTCAGAAACGAGAGTTTTCCTGTGTAGATGTTGGGGGGACAGAGCCATTCTTGGAATGAAAGTAGGTCCCAAAGCTAAAAATGATTTAGAGAAGAAAGAAACTCTTAGGCTAGAAAATGCTGCTCCCCTGATTCTTCAGATTAGCCTCCTTACCTTGTGTTTTAATTTTTAATGCCTTAGCAGACGGGTCCGGAGCAGACAGAAAATGTCCAAGCGAGTACTAGGCTTCCACACACACGAGGACTTTCAACAAAGCGCAGATATGAAATACGGAAATCTTCTCCCTGACACTGGTCACATTTGAAAGTTCAGACTTTCTTAATTCAGTCCGTCATGGACAGTAATGTATTTTAACTCAAGAACATCTTCGTTCCGTGCACACGGACTTGGCTTGTGAAAGGGTTCGCAGTACACACTGACATTGGATCTCCTGTCATGGTGACTTAGACGTAGGACAGCAGTGAATGATTCCTGCCAGTCAGGGAACTTTCACTGAAACCCCGCTCGAATGGTAATAATCTGCTCCTGTAATTGCTGTGGAAAAGGAAAATCCTCCAGAGATTTTACATCTAATCATTTATTTATATATCTGTAGATGGCAGTCTGCAGAATACGCGTCAGGGGTCAACTTTGTGCTCAAAACAGTTGCTTGATGTTTACATTTCACAGTGTATTTTTTTAACAATACCTCCACCCCCATGATCACAAAAGGACCCCACTTGCTGGTAGCTGCTCTGCGCCTTGTCCCATGGCCCAGCCACTTCATTACAGATGCCTCGGCAGAGGCCGTCCCCTCAGTATTAGCTGAAATGTGCGTGTTTTTCCATCTCATTAATTCAGTCTACATACAATTAATTTTTGCCTATTAATAAACCCCTTGGTGTCAGTGACAGCTATCTAAACCACTTCACCTAGTATGGAAGAGAAAAGCGTGCTTGCAAATTTCTGCCCCTCCTCTGCATTTTTATTGTTGTATTTGTGGGTTGAAGGGTGTTGGTGCATAAATCAGCCACTGCGAGAAAGTGTAAACTGCCGAAGATTCTGGCTTTGGACCGGCTGATGGGGAAATTTGAAATATTCATTAGCTCCACTTGTACTGGGGATAGATAGAGATATAGGGGAGCCATCCTAGCTTATTGGGGTCTCAGGCCACGGGGAAATTTGTTGGAGCCTGTATGTGAGATAGATCGACTTTCTTTTTCTACAAATCTAAATCCTCACCTAATTTGGACACCTCTCAGAGGACATCTGTGTGTTCTCGAATTTCATAATTTCTTTTTAAAAACGTAAATCTATGAATGCAAACAGGTGGTTGTACATGTGACAACTGTTCCCGCTGATCATATTCAAAGGGCAAAGGAAGATACCAAAACTCAGAACAGAGCCTTGAAACTGAAAGGAAGGACCACCTCTTTGGGGGACTTCAGTGGGAAAGTGGGGCTCTGCTCTCTTATCCCCCTTCGTCAGGGACAGGTCTCTTCCACAAGTTAACTTTCCTCAGTTCAGCACCACCGGCAAGGAGGAAATGCACAGTCCTGTACAGGTGTTAGGAATGTTAGATTTCTGGCATGGATTTGGAAAAAGCGCGGTTACCCGATGTGGAGCTGCTGGAGTGCCTGGTTTCTTTCTAAGGGCTTTGCCTTGTGGGTAAGAAGCTAGAGTTCCGTGGCAGGCCTGAGTAGCTGATGAAATTGTCCATGGGAAAAGCTTAGAGTGCCTGTCCTGGTAAATCCGTAAGAGTGACATTGCATGGATGTTTCCAGATCATTCTGTGAGAGATAGCCAGCATCATTGGTCAGCTAGATTCGATGCGCGTGATTGATTGAAAGTCAGATAAACGATTCAACTGGCTGATTTTCAAACATGCCAAATGTATTAAATTTATCAATTGCAATGGTTAACGCGTATATTTAATAGGGATGTATAATGGCTTCAATGAGACTGTTGAGTTTTGTTACTGAAGATCGAAGACAGGATCTTGTCGGAAGCTTCCTGACCAGCCCCGGGCAGCCTTGCCAAGTCCCAGCAGCTGGCGAGAGCCACCAGAAGGGCCAGTCCTGCCCTGCACTCCTTGTGTGACACCTGTTGACAGCTTCCCGTGCTCCTAGGACAAAGACGACGCTTGTTCCTCAAGGCCTGCCGGCCGCGCTCTCCGTCTCTCCTCCTGGATTGCGACCCCAGGGCCTCGGTGCTGGGGGCTGGTCTTCCTGTGCGGGCTCCTCCCCCGGGGCCCTTTCCCCGTTTAGCCAGTTGTGCTTTCCGTGACTAAAAGGTTCAACACAGGGCTCCGTTAAATAGCTTGCACAGGGAGTGAATAGGCTTGTGCTGGGTGTTTTCAGAACACCTAGTGCTTTGAGCTCATTCCCAGCAGGTCACATAAATAGCACCTAATCATTACAGGAAGTCTAACGAGGAAACCATTAGTCCGCTTTTGAGACGAGCAGGTGAACCTCACAGAAAGTGAAATATCTTCCATTTTCGTGATGAATTGTCTGCATGTGCAGATCTGTGTTTCTAAATAATTGAATAAGAAGTGTTTTTAATTCTATTTTTATTTATGAAGTACAGTGTTTAATTATTCCCTAGATTTCAGATTGGCCAGTAAACCTTTTCTTCCCCCTTGCCCTTGATTTTTCTTAAGTTTAAAGCAGTGCACAGTGGCAGATGTGCTCAGCAACCATCCGTCATCCTAGTTCATGCCACTTTTCAATGTCAGTTATAAAGACAGTTACTCCTCTGGCTTCAGAAGTTTATTTAAGTCTCTGAGAAGATGGGTGGCTCTTCAGACTTAATGTCTGAAGCAGTAGAAACAGACAGATGTCAGGAGGCACTGGTGTCTGCTGGGTGAGGGAGCCCATGCCGTTCTTCTGAAAGTAGAAATGTTTGCTGCTGTTAATAAATTGAGTCACGGAAAAGAAACAACACAGGGATCTCTAACTCAGAATCGGCGTCCAAGGTACCATGAAGATGGACCTGGAGGTTGATTCCACATGAGTAAGCAAGATGACAGTAGGCTTTGTCTTTGATACCAAGTTGAGGGGCTCTCCCCATCCTGGGTGTTGGTTTCTCTCTGCCAGGTCATGTGAGATACCCTGAGCCAGTGATCTTCCAGGAAACCCCAGGAATGGGTTTGAAGGGTGTGATGACGGGGGACCCAGGAAGAAGTGAGGAAGTGGCTCCAGGCGGATGCTGGGGTCTCCTATACACCCAATCTGGGCAGAGCCGGGGGCGTTTCTCTGAGGACCTGCCTCCTGAGAAGGAAGGCGTGACTAAACGTGGACCTGCCCGAGGCATGCAGCTTCCTCCCCTCCTTGCTTGGCTGGTAGAGGAAGTTGTGGGCTGCCCGAGGCATGCAGCTTCCTCCCCTCCTTGCTTGGCTGGTAGAGGAAGTTGTGGGCTGCCCGAGGGTCGGGCTATATTTTCCTCATCTTTGCATCCCCTTTTCCGCGGGTATAGTGAGCCGCAGCAGATATAGTACGTACTCAACACCTTGACGCCTGTTTATGCACTGAAAATAGTGATGACACCATTGCCCTTGAGAGCAATGAGGAAGAGAACCGTTGACTTGGAAGAGGGAGGGTTTGTTCAAACATCAGCCTCAAGGAGCATCCCTCATTTCCTCAAAGCTGGGGAGTGCACGGGTCATGTGTTAACGTGGTTTTGCGGGGGACGGGGGTGTGTTTTGGGAGTTTTTTGGGTTTTTTTGTTTTTTTTTCAGAAGCATGTTTCTTTTTGATCCTTTGTTTCTTAATATCTTCAACAGTCACCCGTTTCTAGTGTATGCATTTTATTTCATTTTTTTCCCTATGAAATATTCCAGTGAAAATGGCAAGCCAGATAGTTTGCAGTTTTTCGAAGCCTAGAAGTTGAGCTCTAGACCCAACTGCTGCTAGAGTTTCTGGTTTGATTCTTGGAAACTGGAGTTCGCTTTCTAATCACATGTGTACTGATTGGCAGGAAGCTGTTCAGTCCTAATGTACTAGGAGTGAGGGGGACATGGGGACCAAGAAAAGGACAGCTGCTCAAGAGTGAACATTTATCTTCAGTTCTGACTTAAGTCTTTAAAATGTTTAAAGAGGAAAGCAGAATGGTGGAGCAGGTCTGTTGATTAACACAAGCATACGCCCCACGCCCCCTCTTCTGTGCTCCTTTTGTCTGTTTTGCTGGGTGGTTAGGCCAGCTCTTCTGAAGACATTGTGCACCCAGGCAGAGGGCCATTTCTCTGCGAAGAGCTGGGAAGACTCTTAGCTGAGCCCTGATCACACGCCGATCAGCCCAGCCAAGAGTCGACAAGCGTGCTCTCAGTCGCCTTGTGCTGTGTGCGCAACTTCAGATCCTTGGCTTCCAGTGATTTCTGTGCTGGACCAGCAATGCCCCGGAGAGAAGAGGTGATGATAGGTCAGATAAATCTGAAGCAGCACAATATTTGATTGGTCATACAGAGTATGTAGATGTAGGAGTACTGAAACGGAGTCTCTCTGAGAGTAGTGAACTCACCCAGAGAGGTCTTAAATCCATGAAAGTCTGTTGAATCTTGGGCTCCGGGTGGAACCAAAAGCCGAAAAACATGAAATTCCCCTTCTGGGCCTTGGATCCGGTTCAGAAAACTGTTTCTTAGATTTTCAAGTTTTGATCAAAACAAAGACATGCAGTAGCAGCACAGTTGAAAACTGTGCAAGTTTGTATAGTGTATTTGCACGTGTCTTAACCAGTTTGGCTTAAGAAGTTCAGTTATTATGCCTTCTAGAGAATGCATGATAAAGTTGATGGAAGACACAAAAAAATCTTAGCAGGAGTACAATAAGGCGATAGAATATATCAAAAGTAGTTATATTTACTCTGAAAGTAAATCCTGAATCACTTTCCAGTGCGCTCAGTACCACCTCTGTGCCCTGACTTCCCCTTCTCTTGAAACTTTCCCTTACTCATTAACAATTCACCAAACGTTATGAGTGTTCCACAAAAGGCACTGAAGTGCCAGTTGCTGTGAGTGATACAGAGATGCCCGAACGTGTGGGTGTGTCTGTGGAAGTCATCAGACCAGTTCCTGTAGACCTAACAGCTTGAGAAGCCGGGTGCCCAGTGTGCAAAGGTGGAGGGTGGTCTGAGAGGGGCTTGTGGACACAGGAGAGCCAGAACGGCCCCTGCCCGCAGGAACTGTTCCCAGGGCCGAGGTCAGCTCCAGGCGCAGGGCCTGGAGGGGGAAGGCCCAGCACAGAACAGGGAAGGGTAGCGGCCAGATTGGCTGGAGCTCAGGGCTCCCCCCAGGGGAAGACCTGAGTCAGGGCCGCCTGTGAGGGCTCTGACCAGCACCAGATGCGTGCTTGGGATCTGATTGTGTTTGCGTGGTGAGGAGGCCGGAAAGACGGTGAGCGGGATGGCGACGAGCACCAGGCAGGGTTGGGGAAGGTTTGTCTGACTTTGTCAGGTTCTCTGGATGGGAGCCGAGTGTGGAGAAGCCAGTTCAGAGGCTGCGGTCGTCGTCCAGGATGCAGCGGGAGCTGAGTGTAGCGGTGTGTCCAGGGGGTTCCGACCTGGTGGCGGTAGGAAGAGCCGTGTGTCCAGGGGGTTCCGACCTGGTGGCGGTAGGAAAGTCAGAAGGTGTTACAGGCTGAGGGAGGACACCGTGAGAGGAGGGCCCGGGCGAGGGGACAGCGCTGAGAGGGACGCGCGGACCTCGGACGCCAAGGCCGGAGCGCCCCGGGGAGGGTGCTGGCTCTGGGCTCTGATCGTGGGAGCGCACGGTGGCCTTGGAGGGGGCAGTGTCCACGGCTGTGGTTTTCAGGTGAGATCCTGGAGGAGCGAGCAGAGAAGTGTGAGGACCAAAGGGAGGCGGGTGACCACCCACAGGGGGCTCGGGGAGCTCTCCTCCAGGGGAGGCCCCCCAGGAGCGTCTGGTCAGGGGCTGGTGCACACCGGGAGAGAGGGCGGGGCCTGTGCTTCTCCCAGTTTGTGGAAAGACTTCCCCCGAGGACGTGTTTGTTCGTGTGCCGCTGTGATTGAAGGCGCCGCACGAGGCTTGGGAGGCCAGCGTTGAGGTCAGGTCAGGGCTTTGGGTTTTAGTCCCGCTCTGCCGCTCCTCAGCCGTGTGGCTGGGATGGTGTGAATCCTTTCAGCATTGGTTTCCGCATCAGTAAAACCAGAATCCAGATCTCACCTCGTATATTGTGATGAGGGTGAAACAGGGTTAGTGCGGGCAGAGCACGAGGCCCAGTATGCAGCCACCGCTCGGCAGACATCAGCCGCAGTGCCAGGAGCCTCTGCATCCCCACCCAGACCAGCACCTCAGAGATCCCCACGGGCCAACTAGTTGGATATAGAGTTCACAGAGGGGACCCCGCTTAGCTAGGGGTTGAATTAGGGTGTGAAGAGGGATTTGAGCCTGGAGGCAGTACAGGTGGGAGGAACAGTGTGGCGAGGTTAGGGATTCCCCTGGAGAGACGGAGCAAAGGCACGGCAGCCCCGCTCGACGCGTGTAGGCCAGGGTCCGCCGGCACCTTGTGTGCAGGGCCAGGCGGTTTACGTCTTCAGCCGCGCGGTCCGACTGCCTCTGCCACAGCTCTGCCCTTGTGCAGGTGGAGAAATGGGCCTGGCTGGGCTCCGATACAGCCTCCCTGACTGGAGTAGCTGTGGGAGCCGTGCCGACCGTGGGGATCTTGAAAATTCTACATGGGGCCAGATGTGAGCCCAGTGATGGCTCCAAGTGCTGGGTGACTGCTGGCAAGGAGATGCAGTGGACAGCAGCTGCTATACCAGCCCAGCATGAACGTGGGGTTGAGGGCCTGAGCTGAGGGCCTTACGGTGGACGGACCCGTAGCGTTACATTCTGAGCATGAAAATGTCCAGGAGCGGCTAAAGTGTGATGTTAGTTCACGTGTAAATGGAGATGGCCTCTCCTGGGAGAACGTTGGGGATCCCAGATTTCCTTGTTGCTGTCCGCCCGTTGTTCCCAGTATGGCAGTGATGCAGTACCCCGGTAGGTTATCTGGAGTGAACCGGCTCTGGCAAAGCGGGCAGGAGTAAGTTTCACCCAGTCATCCCTACACAGAAATAAATAAAGGTAATCGCAAGGCAGCATCCACATGCCAGTGAAAACCAGAGGAGTTTCCTGTAACATCTAGTTTCTGATGGGTTATTTTTGTACCTGCACCTCTCCGCTGGTCTCCTGGCAGACTTGGGAGGAGAAGGGAGGATGGGGGCAAACACAGCAGCCCTGGTCTCGACCTTGCTCCTCTGGGGGGGGGGGGGGGGGCGGGGAGAGGGTGCTCCGCTTCCAGGGAATGTGTGAGTTCATGAGATGTTTACATTTATGCTTTCATTGCAGTTAAAATCTTTACGAATAAATGTCTTACTATTTATAAAGGTAAAATGCTGCTTCTGTAGCATTTCACAATTGAAAGACATTTTCACATAACAAGACTTTCCTTTTTTAAGTTAACTGTTTCGCAGACTACAGTTCTCTTGAGCGTCTGAGACTCCTTTTTAAAGGGTCTCAAAATTACTCAAGCCTGAGACATATCGAAGCCAAAGAGAATTAAAGTTGGACTGGGGCACTAGGGCCTTTGGGGGCAGCGTTCTCACCAGAGCCGCCGTAAGCCGTGAGGGAGGCCCCAGGCCAGGGAGAGGACTGAGGATTTGGGAGCAGAGAAGAGAAGAGAGACTCCAGGGCAGGGACGGTTCCTTGTGGTCCTGGTTGGCACAAGGACGTGGCCCAGGGCCCACAGTCTAACCTTGGGGACGGGGTGATCCCAAGTGGGGCGCAGAGAGGACATGCTGGGGGGAGGGGAGGGGAGCATGGGACCTGCAGGCTCCTGCCTGAACCATCTCGTCTCTTTCTCCCCCCCCCACCCCACCCCCGCTCTTCTCAAGCTCGAGGTGTTGGCTGCAGGGGTCAAATCAAGGCTTGGCACTCTCGGAGGTGCTGTCGGCTGGCTGTGGGGTGCGCATACAGGGCCTCTTCCCTTGTCCTGGCTGTCAGAGAACACCTGTACATAAATGCTGCCTGTTTTTTTGCTGCAAACCCTGTGACACCCCCTCCCTCTTCCCCTGGGAGGGCTGTGAACCGGGTCCAGGCACAGAGCTCATGGTCCACAGACCCGCCTGCCTGCAAGTGTGACAGCCCCCAGAGGCCTGTATTGATTTTTAAGAGGAGGAAAAAGGCAAATAAAATTGGACTCTCCAACCTGCTTTGAGTAGAAATTGGTGCTTCCTAAAGGGAATGTTAACTGGCGGGCTTTGCAGCTGAGGTGTTTCCTACCCGTCCTTCCTCCTCACTCTCCGCCCAGCCTCTGCTCATTCTTTTCAGGCCTCGCCCCGCCCCAGTTACACTACTTCCTGCCCTTGAACATAATTGGGTTCTTTGCTGGTAGACCTGTGATTGGAAGACCTCAGGGTGTTGCTAAACTCAGTTTGAGCACCCTGGAAGGAAGACAAAAGATGCTGGGAGAGGCGCCAGCTCGAGGAAGACAGGGCGGCAGGAAGTGCCATCTGCGCGCCGTGTTCAGAATGATATCACCCTTCAAGTGGACAGTCCTGGCTTCCAGCGCCAGTGACGGTACTTGTTGAAGAAGCACAAATGTCTTCTGCTTCTTGTCATCTATCTTGCCAATATTAGTATTCTGGAAGAAGGATTTATTTTAATAATGTGGCTTTTAGTTTTTTTCTGTAGTTAATGTTGTTTTATTACTCTGCATCCTTGCCAGGAAGCTCATTTTAAGAGTTTCAGTTCAAAATTAAATATGACCTCAGAGTTTTAAAATACAATTACATTAACTGTCCATTTAATAGTTGCTTAAGATTTTTTTGGCCGCTAATGTATAGTCAGTATGCTTGTCTGATATTAAATACGGTGTTTCCAGCTATACTCACCAGCTGACGTGCTCCAGCTGCAACAATAAACAGGCGAAGCAAAGGCCTTCTGAGAAAGGAGCTACAGAAAGCTGTTCCCAGATGAAACTGCAGTATTGTCGTATATCATAAGCTATGCTGTTCTTTTAAAACTTCACTGTGTTTGATAATCGGGAACTATCTATTATTTATTTAGAACCGTACAAACCAATGTACTCGACAGGTAATTTAGTGGCAGGATTATTTATTAATAAGCCCAGTACTCAAGTTAATGGGACTAAACCCCATGGAGGTCAGTCGCCCTGTAATAACGTGCCTCTTGGAAAGAAAAGAGTAGTGTCTTCAGGACATTCAGTTATTATTTTAGCATTTAAATTAAGACGTATTCCCTTACTGAGATGAAAAATCTTTTCTTTTTTCTGAACCGCATCGTGACAAAGTAGACTTGAAGCTGTGTGGAGAGACCAGTTTTCGCAGCCACATTGAGGTGGGCAGTACGTTTTTAGCCCTGTTACTGCCAAAGGTGTTATTTCTCCTGTGTGGGCTCACGGGAGGAGGGAAGCCATTCCCTCACAGAGATAACGAATCAAAAACTGCTTGCGCACATGAAAGGATGCTCAACATCACTAATCGTTAGGGAAAATGCAAATCAAAACCACCATGAGGAATCACCTCACACCAGTCAGAATGGCCATCACCAAAAAATCTACAGACAACAAATGCTGGAGAGGGTGTGGAGAAAAGGGAACCCTCTTGCACTGTTGGTGGGAATGTAAATTGATACAGCCACTATGGAGAACAGTACGGAGGTTCCTTAAAAAACTAAAAATAAGGGCTTCCCTGGTGGCGCAGTGGTTGAGAGTCCACCTGCCGATGCAGGGGACGCGGGTTCGTGCCCCGGTCCAAGAAGATCCCACACGCCACGGAGCGGCTGGGCCCATGAGCCATGGCCGCTGAGCCTGTGCGTCCTGAGCCTGTGCTCCACAAGGGGAGAGGCCACAACAGTGAGAGGCCCGTGTACCGCAAAAAAAAAAAAAAAAAAAAAAAAAACTAAAAACAGAACTACCATACGACCCAGCAGTCCCACTACTGGGCATATACCCTGAGGAAATCATAATTCAAAAAGACACACGCACCCCAATGTTCATTGCAGCACTATTTACAATAGCCAGGACATGGAAGCAACCCCAGTGTCCATCAACAGATGAATGGATAAAGAAGATGTGGCACATATATACAATGGAATATTACTCAGCCATAAAAAGAGACGAAATTGAGTTATTTGTAGTGCGGTGGATGGACCTAGAGTCTGTCTTAAAGAGTGAAGTAAGTCAGAAAGAGAAAAACAAATACCACATGCTACCATATATATAGAATCTAAAAAAAAAAAAAAAAAAGAAGTGGTTCTGAAGAACCTAGGGGCAGGACAGGAATAAAGACACAGATGTAGAGAATGGACTTGAGGACATGGGGAGGGGGAAGGGGAAGCTGGGACGAAGTGAGAGAGTGGCATGGACATACATGCACTACCAAATGTAAAATGGATGGCTCGTGGGAAGCAGCGGCATAGCCCAGGGAGATCAGCTCGGTGCTTTGTGACCACCTAGAGGGGTGGGATAGGGAGGGTGGGAGGGAGACGCAAGAGGGAGGGGATATGGGGACATATGTATACGTATAGCTGATTCACTTTGTTATAAAGCAGCAACTAACACAACAGTGTAAAGCAATTATACTCCAATAAAGACATTAAAAAAAAAAAAACTGCTTGCGGTGGGAGACGGCGGGATGGTGAGTGAGGGGCTCAGGGCAGCGGCTGCACGGTCCCAGCCCGGCCCCCTTCCCCGTCACGCGCTCTGCCTCTGCCCCTCGGCCCAGCGCACATCCGAGAACTCCCAGAGGGCCTGGGATGGGCACGCACATTCCTGCTTCCTGCTCCTGGTCGGATGGTTTTCCTCCACTGCGAACAGGAAGGCAGAGCCTGCGGGAACGGCTGCTGGGCCCTCTGTGTGCCACGTGGCGGGTTGGGGGCGTCTCCCCACCTCCTCGTGGAAACCTGGGAAACCTAAAGGAGGAGCAGGGGTGCAGCGTGATCAGCTTTGGCCCCGTGTGTGGAAGGGGCAGGGCGGGGGCCGGCGGGCGCCGGGGCTCAGCAGGCTGACGTGTAGTCATGGAATGAAGAGCAGGCTCAAGTATTGGCTGTTTAAATTCATTTTTCTTTGGTTTCATCTCAGCATGCGGTTGATTGGCTCATATCTGGACTGGAAATGGAAGAGCCATTTAGTTTTATGTCTTCAAATCTGAAACACTTCCAGGTTTTGACTGTGGAGTCCTGTCAAACTGAGCAAAATCCGCTGCGAGGCCTGTTCCCTGGGCTTTAACAGACTTTGTTACTCGGCTACACAATCTGAAAAGACAGAGAAGCGTGACTTGCGCTGTTTAGAAAATCTTTGTGAGGCCCCCCGCTCAAGGGAATGGTTTTCAGCAAATTCCTTGGAAAAATGGAATCCGAAATGCAGGTGTTTTTCCGTGCACGTGCTGTGGTGGCACCACTGCATCTTGTTTACAGTCCATTCAGGAGGCAGGTACTGAGCACCAAGGAAGTGCCAGCTAGGCCTCCGGGGCTCGAGGCAGAGCTGGGACCAGCTCCGTGACAGCGCAGGGCCTTCATTCAGACATGCGCAGCAGCCTTGCAGGAGAGCTCGTCCGATGTCTCCGTGTAGCCCAGGCCCACTCCTGCCTTAGCACGGGGCCTGCCTTGCTGGTTTGCCGGACCACCTGGGACGCTGCCTTGATCACACTGGGCCTTGCTTCTGGAGAATGAGGATGAGGGGGGATGGGCTGGGAACGTTCTAAGACTTAGGCCTCTTACCTGTGTAGAGGAACACTGTGTGTTGTGTGGGCTGGTCATTGAGGCATTTGAACAGCATCATGGCCTTCCTTTAAGGATGAAGAGCAGTAACGCCAGTGGCCACTGTCTGAGAGCCTGAGACCCTGCTGTGTGGGCACCTAGTGTCTCTTCTTGGAAACATCTAGAATATACTAGAACTAGATTCAACGCTCAGATCCCCATTGTCTTTGAATGATAGGGCAGTGGGCCTAGATTGTAGTCCTGGGGATCAGGGAGAAGTTAACAGAAGTTACCTAAAACTAAAAGAATAAATCCAAATGCTATCTAGTGCATATGCTATCAGGAATAGAGCATGTGAACGTATGGGCTTGTCACGATTAGAGGGACCGTTTGTTTCCATTTCAGAGAGATGAGCAAGGGTACTTGGATTTCATGGAGATGGTCCAGGTTAAGGTCTTTGGAATCAAACAGACTTTAATTCAAATCCTGGTTCCATCCCATATGCATTGATTAGTTGTTATTACGTAACCTCTGGGCCTCAGTTTCCTCTTCTAGAACATAGAGATAATAATGCCTCCTCAGGGGTCATTGGGAGAAATAAACATAGAACAGTCTTTAATCCTGTGCGTGGCGCATGGTAGGCAGTCAGTAAATAGCAGCTACGAAATTTTATACAAGGGTTTACCGTGGGTCATTTCCATACGGTCGGTCCTCAACTCAGTGGCTCCATCCTTTCCAAAGTGTGCCGTGTTGTATGATGAAGGTGTGATGCTGAGCAGTAACTGTGGCTGACCTCAGCTGTGTTACTGAGAGAGAGAGTCAGGATGTGAAATTGCATGATAGAAAACCAGTCATCTTTTACCCATCTGACTACGTGCCCTGAGATTTCCCATCCTCGCGCTATTTACTTTTTCTCTTAACACGGGTTGTAGAGAGCAGAGGCCCTCTGACTGATCCTTCAGCTCATCTGCGTCCCTAAAATCCTGTGCCCCCGAGCGGGCCCTTTTCTTCTCTCTCCTTAGGCGTCTGGGCATGACTTTGCTGGCAGGAGCACCCTGTAGCACGTAATGACCTCCCACGCTGTCGTCCTCTCCTGGGGCACAGGCATTGGTTTCCTCACCTTGGCCAGTGACCCCTCTCTGCCTCTCCCAAGCCCACAGTGGCACACGGCCTACGCAGAGCAGAGCAAGGCCACACAGAGTCTTTGAGGGCATCAGAAGGGCCGCCTTGGAGGGTGTACAGGTTGGCCTGGCAGAGCGAGACCTGACTGTAGAGGACGCTCGCAACAGGTGGCCGCAGCTCGGGGCCACATGCGTTGCAGTGTTAGCTTGAAAGACGCTCTCGGTTGACCAGATGCCCCACCTGAAATCTGCATCCGAAGATGGGACATTTATAATTCTTATTCGTGGACTGATTTCTTCTGTGTTCTTCTTTTCTGGGAGAAGGGAGCAGGATGGTTGAATAATGCGAAGTTACCTACCCCCAGAATCCTTTGGGAAGAAGTACTCTTGAGGGAGTATCAAGAATTTGATGAGACTGATGGAATGACTCTTTAAACATTTCACGTTTCTACAGATACTTTTCAACAAATGAACTAAATTCTTGACAGAATTGTAATAAATCTGCTTATAAGCAGCAACATGGTTACGGTTTTCTATTCCATTTCTATGTTAGCTATTATTTCTTTTTAAAACTATTTCATTGCCCACATGTAAGCGTTTTACTTGTTAGAAGCTAAGTTAAGCTGGGAAAGAAGAATATACCTCTCATAAGTGTGTGAAACGTTAAAAAAGCTTCTTTGTTCACTGCTTCAGTGGTGAAAGTAAATGCAACATAGACATAAGGCTATTTGAACTCTTTATTTGCCACATTTACAATATTAATAACAGCATTTCTAGAAGTTGTCACATCAAGTAAAAGATCTTCATTCCAGGCTGTCTTTTGGGGCCAAATCGAGACTGGATGCATGCATTTGATAAATTGTAGTCTCAAGTAGTCATTTTTGTAAATAATTAGTTTCAGTGAAAGAATAAGTTAGCATATTGTATGCATCGAATGTTGCAAATGTACATACAGCAAACTTTGCTGTTAATCAACAGTCAGGCGCTGCAAGTGGGGTCTCATACATAATGAATTGTGCTTAAACCTCATGGGTTTCTTGATAGAAAAAGAAAAGAAAACACAAGTGTAGTAAGCTTTTGAATAAAATTTAACTCGATTGCTCTGCATCCTGTAATTGTTTTGGAATCATTAGGGACCTGATAATTCATCTATAGTTTTGGGTTGTTTTTATCTTCCTCTGTCAAATAGTAGAGATTTTTAATGATATGTTAAAGTGTTGATAAAATACAGTTTTCCTTTCAACAACTTGAACATTTAGGAGAGAAAGTAGATAGGCTTTTGTGAGGCATTCTTGCCTGCCAAGTATACTGTTTAAATTGTCTCTTAAAAATATGTTTTATTTTTGCTGATGTATTTTAAAGAAGCAATGATTTTAAAAAAGGAACAAACATACGGTGCTTATGACGTGTACCTTATATGGGGAGGAGTTGAAAATTTACATACAGTTTTCTCTGTGTTCTTCGTGGGTGTTTATTTTTTGTTGTTTTTTTGTGTTTTTTTTTTTCCGCGGTACGCGGGCCTCTCACTGTTGTGGCCTCTCCCGTTGCGGAGCACAGGCTCAGGACACGCAGGCTCAGCGGCCGTGGCTCACGGGCCCAGCCGCTCTGCGGCATGTGGGATCCTCCCGGACCGGGGCACGAACCCGCGTCCCCTGCCTCGGCAGGCGGACTCTCAACCACTGTGCCACCGGGGAAGCCCTTGGTGGGTGTTTTAAAATACCACAGCGAACTCCTCTATAGTCTTGCTTGGGTTCTGACATTAATTTGAGCCCCAGATTTTGAGGGCTTAGGATGCCCATTCAAAGCTGATACCCAGTTTAAACAACGTACCTATGGCCACCCTGACAGTGAGTAAACTAGGGCCCAGTTAAACTTTAAACTGCCTCTTCCTCCTCCTCTCATCGCCCTTGGGACGCGAGCCGTTGGTGGCCTGTGATAGGATCATAACTGTGGAGTTCGCTTGCAGGGGAGGGTGTGATTGTGGGGCGGAAGGCATAAAGGCAGGGAGCAGGGTTTATGTTCCTCTTGCTACGAGCCGCACAGTAAAACCTCACTAAGGGTTTGCTCAGCTGACCCTCGGAACTCCAGCTCACCGCCTGTTGACTTCCCTGGAAGCTGGGAGTGTGCCACCTTCGGCCTGTACTCCCTTTTGCGTGTTCCTTTTGTACAGAAACATCTTTGAAAACAGACACTAAAACCAAACACATGAAAGTCAGTTAATAAACTCGTGTTACAAGTAGTAGGAGCTCTTGTCTCAGGGAATTAACATCTACGTATTATGTCTGTCGTTTTTATACAAACTCAGGTATGTTGCTGATACTTCATGCACGCTTATTAGTGTTTTCCCTTTTTTTCACAGTTGAACCCATGTTGCTCTTAGGATTGTGTGGGAAATCAGTACGCTAATGCATGAATCACTTAGAACAGCACCTGATAAATAGCAAACACTGCTGCCCGCGTTGTCGTCAGCAGCAGGGGGGCTCCAGTTGTGTCCATAGATGAACCCCCACTGTCGCGCCTCCTCTTGTTCACCTGTGACTTCGTTGTGTCATTTGAGATCTGTGTTTCTTACTGCTGACATCAGCACTTTCTCCTTTTTCTACTCTGTGTCCTAATATAACTCTAGAATGTTCAACTGCACTGACTCTGTCACACCCGTGCGGTGTCATTGCCCAAACAGCTGCTGGCCACCGGGCAGTGTCACGGAACCATCACTCATTGTTCGTTCATCAGATGGCAGTGGCGTGTGAAAGTCCCAGTTGGGCCGGGAAGGGCTCCTTCAGCACAACCATCAGGAGGGTGATGGATATGTCTGTTTTACCTTCACCTTCCCCGCCTGCCCAGTTGGACTATAAACCCCAAGTCGATACTCTTGCCAACAAGCCAGGTACTTAAAGCATCCTCAGTAAATGCTTGAATGGAATCAAGCCACTAAGTTTGGTTGGAATGTAGAGTTTAAAGCCTTTATTCAGCCTTCTCATTTAAAAAAAAAAAAAAGGACTTTATTGAAAGCAGGTAGCATGATTTATTTGTCTTCAGTCCTACCACTGGAAGAAAAGCATCTGAGCTTTAGCAAGAAGGTATAATTAAATGTGGGACAAATCCATCAGACGCAAACGCGAGAGACTCCACCAGCCTCCGCTAGGTTGGGCGTAATTGTGTGTTTACCAGGGCTGTCTAGCAAGAGTGTCCACGTGATGTTCATAACGTCACCTCAACTGCAGTTTTAAATTTCCGCAGTGAATGTGCACCTTCCTGAGCCTGTGAGGTGTGCCACCCCACTCTGGAGTTCCGGGGGCCCTTGCCCTCCGCACCGAGTCCTGGCAGCCAGAGGAGGCGAGGCTTCTCATCCTCAGGGGGTCTGAGCTGCTGTGTGCGGCCAAGGCTCTGGTCGCTTCTTCACGCTTAGATTGTATTGGAGAGTGCGTGTGCTTCCTTGTGGACTAATCTCCCAGCCTTGCTAAGGGACAACACCTGGGTCACCCTGCCAGATTCCAGAGGGACTCAGAAGAATATGAGTCTCGGCACCTCTTTTCTTAGGTGACCCTCTGGCCTCACCAGTTAACGTTCCCCAACCATAAGGCTGCTTCATCCCATGAAGAGAGAGATGCTGGAAAGCTACTGGGGCCACGCAGAGAGGCCGGAAGGCACAGCCCTCCCAGCGCGCGGCATGTTGCACAGTCTACCCGCTGGGTGTAACGAGCGGTGCCCGCCAGATAGGAGGAACTCGGAACTTTGGGCCTGTTTTCTTACATCAGATGGGGTTTAAGCCCAAGTACATGACATCTTTATGATTTTATGCTCATTTTAGTGATTCTTTGGTGCCAGTGAAGTCTTGAGGCGCCCCCAAATCCACACACCCGAACCTCCTGCCCAGCTGGTGGGTTAAGGTGCGGAGCGCATTTGTCGTGGGGGACAGACCGGAGGGCACAGAGCTGGGGACGCCCCTCCCACTTTCCGGGCGGCCTGCCAGGCGCGCAGCCATTCTCCGCGAGGGGTTAGGCCTCGAGCAGCACTTTCTGAGGGCTTCAGCCAGCCTGGCGTCCTCTGCCCACCGCGGCAACTCACCTGCTGCCCCGCGGGTGCCTGGTGCTGTAGCACGTGAGCAGGCAGCCCTGCCCTCGCTAGCCCGGGCCAGCGCTCAGCCTCCAGGCTGCAGCACACCCTGCGGGAGGCCGGCGGAGCCAGGCAGGGCTTCCCGCGCGCGTGACCTTTGTCCTCAGGGCCGTTTCATTTAAGTTAGGCTCGGTCACCTGCTAATCCTCCGCTTCCCCAGGTGTGATGCTGTCACTCTTCCTTGTCGTTCTCCTCCACGCCAGGGTCTTGAGGTGCAAGCCTCGTGCGGGTGGGATGGACAGTCTTCCTTTGATACCTTCTGTGCTCATGTATCTAATGCTGTGAAGTCGTGGTTTCTCTTGAGAAATCTAGGTAAGGCATCGCTGCCTGCTTTATTAAAAACACTTCAGGGACTTCCCAGGGGGCGCAGTGGTTAAGAAACCTGCCTGCCAATGCAGGGGACACGGGTTCAAGCCCTGGTCCGAGAAGATCCCACATGCCGCGGAGCAACTAAGCCCATGAGCCGCAACTACTGAGCCTGCGCTCTAGAGCCCACGAGCCACGACTGCTGAGCCCGTGTGCCACAACTACTGAGCCCATGCTCCACAGCAGGAGAAGCCACGGCAATGAGAAGCCCGCACGCCGCAACAAAGAGTAGCCCCCGCTCGCCGCCAACTAGAGAAAGTCCACGCGCAGCAACGAAGACCCAACACAGCGAAAAATAAACAAATAAATTTTAAAACAACGACAACAACAGCCAGAAAAAAACCACTTCAGAAGTTTGTTCTGGAGCATGTCACCTGCTTTTCTGTGTCCTGATTTGGAATGATGGACAGATTTACGTCAAAACAAATCTGAAATGCAATTCAACGCCAGAACGTTCTTTCTCCAAGCCCAGGGGGATGGGTCTGGCTGTTTCTCAGGGGTCACGACTCCAGGAGAGCTTCACACAGGGCTCTCCGACACACTGTGGTTCGGGGAGCATCCCCGAAGGTGGTACACTGTTGTCCTTTTTGGTCCTACGGGGTCCTTGGGGTTGCCGACAGTTGCGTATTTCTTGAAGAAACCCTTAAAACAAACCATACGTGACTTTATGTTTGCTGTATCAACGTACCCATGCTCTCCATCGCTATGTTAAAAAGCTCAACAAAGCCAAATTCATTCTCCAGCCACTAGCCAGCCCTCTTGTGCCAAGTTTAAAAAGAAAAAGAAGTGAAAGGGCTCCAGTGTCACCATATTGGCCTGAGGATTACTCTTTTTTTTTTTAAAGATATTTTTGACGTGGACCGTTTTTAAAGTCTTTATTGAATTTGTTATGACACTGCTTCCGTTTTATGTTTTGGTTTTTTGGCGGTGAGGCATGTGGGATCTTAGCTTCCCTACCAAGGATTGAACCCGCACCCCCTGCACTGGAAGGCAAAGTCTTAACCACTGGACCGCCAGGGAAGTCCCAGGATTACTTTTATTGAGGACATCCTGGGAGGTCTCGGGGGGATGGCCCCTGATGTCACCTCTGCACTGGCCCTGCAGATGTCGGGACGGTTGTCTCTCATCTCCATCTGCCGCACCGGCTCTCTGGCTGCTCTCTTGGGGTCCGGGCTCCCACTCAGTGGTGCTTTCCGGAAGCAGTGGCCACAGGCCTGTGCATTTAGTGTTAGGTGAGTTGCTAGGCTCCCAGGGAGACGTGAATGTGGGATTTAAATGAGTGTGGGCCACGGAGCCCATAATTATCGGGGTTTCAGGGTTCGTCGGTAGGAAGCCTGGAGAAACTCCTCCACGATAAGAGTGGCCGTTAGTGATGCTGTGATACTGTCACACCACAGCTCTTTCAGGGATGGGCAGAGCGAGGCTGGAGGAGAGGGCAGGGCAGAGAATAAATTTCGTTTTATTGTAGAAATGGAAATTTGTGTCATGGCTTTAAAAATCTGGTTTTATGTGTGTGTTTAATGCCATTCATTTTAAATATAGTATCATAAATCCTTGCTTCAGAATCAAAGCTGTTTAATTACATTTCACCCCTGAATAGTTATCTAATGCCAATAGAGAAAGAGTTAAAACGGAGAACTACAGAGTAAATCAGAGGTTGAGATCTTTAGCACAGGCATAAAAAATCAATTTAAGATGAATTTTACTACTATAAAAATTCTTCAAGTATCCTTTTAAGAGTGGGAAATGCTGGGAAACACAGCTCACATTTCAGTTCCCTTAGCAACCCAGAGGAAACGGCTACCAGCGTGGGCAGCGCCCGGGATGCCCACAGCTCCATGGCCTTTGTTAGATACCCCTGAGTCAACCAGGACATCTGAGTAAGAGGTTGTAACTCCCCAAGCAAGCAGGTTACTGGTGGGTACAGAGCCCCCTGCCTCCCAGGTTAAGATGCCTGCCTGTCTCCTGGACTGTATGCCCCCCACCCAGGGAGCCCCGTTTGCAGGGTGTGATGGCCGAGAAGACCCCTCAAGCCCTGGAGACTTACTGAGTAAGTAGGGAACAGAGCAAGAGAGTCACTGGGAACTTCTCTCTGACATGGAAAAATATTTAAGCCAAGCATGGGGTAGAAGTTCCCCACCTTTCCGTGGGCAGATGTCCTAATGGGGAGAGCAGTCAGGGCAATGAGAAGATAGTTTCCATCCCCAGAAGTCTCTCCAAGATGCCATTCTGCCACCTGTTCCACTAGACGCCGCTCTCTGCCTGTGGACTGAGCCCCCATCCTTCAGGGTCTCCTGTTGACCAGACCCTGAAAGGGCCCTGTGCGTGGGGCTTCCCTCTCCCAGCAACCACTAGAAGCTGGCAACTTGGAGAAGGCCTGGGCCTGCCCAGTCAAGCTGTGTTGCTGGCAGGATCGCCCAACTGGCCAGCTCTACAGAGCCGGGGTCTCAGTGGTCCCCCTCTCTCCCTGGTCATCTTGAAGGGCTCATTTCTTCTTTTCCATTCATTCCCTGGTTCCTTCCTTAAGGCCATTCACATTCACATGCTTATTAGAAAGTCTTCCCTGACCCACCTCTCATTCCATTGTGGAAGAGAGTGGATCCCATCCAAGGAGGGATCTTTCTGGAAAGATCCAAGACCTCTGGAGACTCTTAGACCTACAGAACACCGTGACTCAGAGACTGAGACCCCAGCACAGGGTTGTTTATGAGACGCTGCTTAAAGGTCTTCAGCTGCTCCCCGCTGCTTGCAGGATGAATTGCACACATTTCTGAATCTGTAAGGCCCTGCACACACCGGTGTGTGTCTCCTCGCAGGGGAGGCCAGGCCTGTGTTCCCCGGGCGCGTGAGCCACATCCGTCCTACCTGTGCTGGGCCGCGTTGCCAAGCGGTTGTGGCCTCGCGTATTCAGTTGGGCCCTCGTAAGGGTGGTGAGTGTACGCTGAAGGAGGCAGCCTGTCGGTTGAGGCCTGCGTGACCGCCCTCGGGATGCTGGGGGGAGGCTTTTCCCACCTTCCCCCAAAAGCCTCAAGCTGCAGCCTCTGAGAAGGAGACTAGAGAAAGCCTGCCCAGCAGGCTGGAAAGTGCAGGGAAGCCTGCCGTCTGTCCAGGGCCTGGGAGGTCAGGAAGGAATGGCATCTGAAGAAATCCGACTTGGTGCCAGTGCTTTTGTGGGTGTGTCGTTCTCAGAAATTAAAAGAAAAGCTGGATCCATCATAAAACTGGGGCTCAGAAGCAGCAAAAGTGAACCCTCTCTAGAGGGACGTTTCCTCAGTCCAGCGGAGCACATTCCCTGAAAATCGGCCCCTGCTGAAGGTGAGACGTCACCTCCTTGAGGGGAGCCACAGGTCCCCAAACAGAAGGATTAGCACCCCGAGTAGAAGAAACAGACCATCCGAAGTGAGTCTAAGATACGTTGGTTTAAACTTGAGCTAAAAGGGAGCACAGTGGCCACAGTGAATGAATGAGAAGACTCAGAAGAGAACCAAATAGAAGTCCCGGGCACGAAAGTCACAGCAACCGAAATGAGCCTCGCAGAGTGACCGGCACGCAGAGTAGACTCTCTGAAGCCTGAGACCCAGTGTGAACTCGGAGGGGGTCCCCCAGAAGCCAGCTCAAAGCCACAGAGCACATGGAACCGTGCTGGTCTGTCGTTGAAATGTGATGGGAGGGGTGGGTGCCTGCAGGCTAATTACTTTGATGGTATCGAGATTTCTGGAAAATACTTTTTAAGATGAGTACGTGGTGATTCTACAGATCAAAACTGGTGCAGGTGATAGTCTTAGGAAGGGGCAGGCACACTCCCCCGGGAGTTGCTTCTGTACTTGTCATCCTCGGTGCTCTCACATCCCTGCTCGGCAGGGTGACTGCAGACAGTCAGCCCCAAACAGAAGAGCTCAGGTACCGGGCATCCTTCCTGGGCACTGCCCCTTTCCAGAGATCGTGTCCTCACAGCTGGAGGTGGAATCGCGGGTGGGGTGACCCGGGCCACGGCCTCCGTCCTCCTGCCGGCACCTTTCCGCTGTCCTGGCGCAGGCGAGACCTGCATACCTGCAAGGCAGCTACGGGCCGACCCACTTAGATGCAGCGGGCGTGTTCTGTTTGCTTCTTAGTCACGTGGACGCTGGGCCTAGAGGCTGAATCAGCTCCTGTTATCTCTTTTGCAGCCCCGTGGAGGCCCCCGCTCCTCCTGAGCGGCTCGGAGGCCCAGAGGAAGTGACGGAGCCCCTGGCGCAGTGTGCGGCTTGGCTGGGTGCCTATTTCCATGAGCCCGCGGTCCTCGAGGAGCGCCCCGTGCCTGCTCTTCACCATCCCATTTTCCAGAAAGGTCAGTACCTCGGCCGCCTCGCAGTGTTTGGTTCAGGGGGGCTGACCTACTGACTGTCACTGACCTCCCAGCTCAGGTTACTGACTACACTGGCGTGGCGTTTTCACATCGTCTGAACAGAGGCGGCGTGTGGCCGCACTGGATGGATAGGAGTGCGCAGTCTCCACCCGTTCCAAGTGGTTGTGTTAGTTTTGGCACGTGGTCACATAATTCTTGGCAAAGGCAATAAAAATGATCCATGTAGATGGACTCCTGACTCTCGCTGGCTGAAAGGTTTAAATAGGAACACATCTGAATGGCAGTAAGTTTTTCAATAAGCTTATTGTTAACTTCATCTGCTTGCCAACAGCACAGAAAACGAGGCTCATACATGGACAATTGGCCACTTCCATACACTCAGTCAGTGACACTTAACGTTGGAGTGGGTAGCGGCAGTGTGTCTTCTTGAATAAGTTTTCAGGTTAACCCCTCAAATTTACCATAGTTCAATAATTGTATTCTCGGGCTTCCCTGGTGGCGCAGTGGTTAAGAGTCCGCCTGCCGATGCAGGGGACACGGGTTCGTGCCCCGGTCCGGGAGGATCCCACATGCCACGGAGCGGCTGGGCCCGTGAGCCACGGCCGCTGAGCCTGCGCATCCGGAGCCTGTGCTCCGCAACGGGAGAGGCCACAACAGTGAGAGGCCCGCGTACCACAAAAAATAATAATAATAATAATTGTATTCTCAAGGGATGAATTATTGTAGGATGAACTTATTGTCTACATGCGGTATGCCGATGGAACATAGAGTCTGAGAAAACCTAAAAACACGTTCCCAGACGTTTCTTTGTAAGCTTTTGTTCGCAGCTTCATTATGGCAGCTAGAGTCATTCTAGACACATACCAGTGGTTTATTTCACAGTGATTTTTTCATGGTCATCTTAGTATTAATGAGTGTATACTTACATATAGATATATATACGTATAGATGCATACACTTAAGGAAAAAAAATTACCCTGAGATTTTAGATGAGGTAAATTTAAAGCCATTTTGAATTTCAAAATGGAATTCACTCAGTAAGTTTAATGGTTCTAAATGCTGCTGTGGCTTTCAGCAAAAACGAACTTGAAGGTGGAGCAGGTTCAGGGGAAGCAGGTAGAAAAGTTCAAGCCAGTTGAGCTGATACCTGAGTTGACTAACAAGGTCCAGTGAGTGACCAGGTAGGTAGGACCCTGGGCGTTTTTGCTCGTAATGAACTGAAGCTGAGCTGGGTACCACGTCAGCCCCCTTGCATCACGTGGGGCTGTCTCCAGACGGTGTCTTCCATTGGGAGCCCCAGAACGTCTAAAAGGGCGTCTCTAGGACAGGGCGTGAGAGCTGGAGTGGGCCTTTGCCCCACGCCCTACTCACGTCCAGAGACCCTCCGTTGTCGCTCCCGAGAATGGGGCCCTCGCGGGCCGAGGTGGTGCTGTGGCCGCGTCGCCCCCCTGCCCAGCACTGACCGCCTGCTCGGAACCAGCACCTCAGGTCGCCGGGCTGGGTCGAGGGTGTGGGTGACCCTCCTCGTGTGCCCCTCCCCCTTGCCAGGCGCAGGATGGGGGTCCTGCTGCGGGTTTGTTTTTACAGTGGGGGCTTGGGAACCTTGGAACAGTGAGCTCTTCGATCTCCTGTTGCCATGTGGGGGTTACTGCCCTGGCAGGAGCAGGAGAGAACTGGCCGAGCGGCTGTCCTTCTCTTAACATGTATCACCTAAGTGAGCTGAAATTTAAGGGTTAGAAGATTTCAGAGCAGAGAAATTAGGAAACCAGGTCAGGAAGGATCTGTACGATCTAATGAGGGGGTCAGCAGGGGGTGAGCTTACAAAATCCCGAAGTCCTGTCCTCAGTGCTTGAAGAGAGTTGGGACCACTCTCACCCTGCTGCCCCCCGCCTTCCCGGCTCTGGGCCCGAGCTTGGCCATCTCCTCTGCCAGCTGGTCATGGTCATGGTCATGGTCATGGTCAGGGTCAGTCTGGGCAACCAGGACAAGCTGCAGGTAGGCACTGGGGAAGGATGAAGTCCGTCCAGTCACCCAGTAGCCCATCCCCTGTTGGACAAGCCCTGCAGAGCTGGTGGATACTCACTACTGGGGCCAGGTACCCTCCAGCTGGGTTTTGGGGTGAGGGCAGCCTCTCCCACCGCCCTGGTGGCAGGAGGTCCCCCAGGCTAGGCCCGCCTGCTGACAGTTAATGGTTGCTGTAGGACCAGGTGTTTCTGATTTAGCTCAGTCACGCCTCCCAGGCAGGGGCCAGGTGTGGGGATTTTACATTTTAACAAGGGAGGTGGTGGATGGTTGTAATATGATTGCTAACACGGAGTTAATTGGCACTAACCCCCAGATGTGGTGACACCCCTTTCTGTCCAGCGGTGGTTGGCTTTGCTCTCTTTCTCTGTGTCCCTTAGCCAGTGAAATTGTGGTGAGCGGAAAAGGCCCACACAAGGAAAGTGCCCTGGCAGCCCCAGAGCTTCTAGAAGCTGTGAATCAACACAAGAAAAGAAACCTTTGCAAATGGGGAGGAATGGGTGCGTTTATCATGGAAAAAAATGCTTCCTTGACAAATGCTATTTTCTGTGCGTCTCAGATTTTGAACACGTTTAACATCCTTTTGGGTGTCATTTCTCATCATATTCCTCTG
Source organism: Phocoena phocoena (assembly GCF_963924675.1). Taxonomy (NCBI): domain Eukaryota; kingdom Metazoa; phylum Chordata; class Mammalia; order Artiodactyla; family Phocoenidae; genus Phocoena; species Phocoena phocoena. The sequence goes on along the minus strand of NC_089234.1, from coordinate 2,876,055 downwards.
AGATTTAGAGCAGACCTCCCCGTTTCAACTTGGTTAGAAGCGTAGTGATAACTGAGCTCCTCCTTGAGTTCAGCACTTCCGCAGGTAACTCCCAGAGCCCGGCCTGGAAGGCTCTGGCCTCTGCTCCTGCTGCGCTGTCTGTTCCACTACCCCGGGCCTGGCCTGGCCTGCTGCTGCTGCCCAGAGGCCCCTTTTCTCGGGCAGGACCGCTCTTCTCTCAGGCTCCTTCCTCCAGGTCAGTGTGGTGTTCTCCATCTAGTTGTTTTGTTAGGCTGGTCACAAAACGGTGCTGAGTTGAACCATACGGAATTGCCGTTTTGTAGGTTAAAACATCAAATATTGGAAATTTCGCATCATTCAACTTCTTACCTTGGAGGATTTCTGAAGTCTAAGTAGGAACAAGTTAATTATCTAGGTATTTCTGGCAAGAAACCGTTGAGCTGTCCTCCTGACCAGAAGCCTGGAGGCCTAGGTGGCTGCCTTTTTCTTGGGCCGCAGCAGGTGGGGTTTCTCTGCGGGAAAGAGAGGCCGCAGTTACCGGGGGTGAGGTTCGTGGTGCTGTTGAAGAAATGAAAGTGAAGCGTGAGTGTGAATAAGAAGTGTTCTAATTCCTTGTGGGATTGTTGCTTTAATCATTTAATTTCAAAAACAAATTAACGTTTGTTTTCTGAGTTTTGTGAAGGGAGTTTGTGTGTTGCTCCGGAGCTAGCCGTCTTGTAATCAGTGAAGCATTTAGGGAGGTCGGGTCCTCCCTATAATATACCTCTTAAAAAGGTCCGATTTGTTTATTTTGAATTCATTTTTCTCCAAGAAATAGTTGTTTAACGAAGCCATTATTCCTGAAATAAATCTTACTCTTTCTTTCATAATAAAATATCATTTAAACTTATTTTCTGTGAATACTCCCTCACTTCTTTATATTTACTTATAAAAAATTTTAGCTTCTTTGTATAATATACATCTTAACGCTTGTAGCCTTAGAGATCGATCGCTAAAGCAGTTGGAATGACTAAAGAAGCGCTGTACCAAAAGCAGTATTTCACACTGAGTTCAAGAAGAGCAGGCCTGTGAAAGGCTAAGATCTGCTTTCAGACCCAGAATGTGTGTGTGTAGACACTTCCTTCCCTCTGCCCCTGAAGACCCTCCTGGGCAGGTGTGGCCGGGCGATGGGCGGCAGGCCTGCCAGGCGTGCGGCTTTGTGCTTTTCCTGCCAGCCTGGAGTGCCCTCGCTGGGCAAGTGCCTGGCCTGTGCCGAGGACACCACAGGAGGCCGTCCCCGGGGCACATGTGGAGGCCCTTGACTGTCCTCCCTGTACGGTCTCACACATGACGGTTTTCAACAGATGAGTTCTGAGTTTTCTTTTCAAAGTAACTACAATGTTCCCTTTTAAATGAAATATTTAACACTTTAATAATTCCTTTGTCACAGCTATTAGCTTGTAGCTATGAAATCCAGCTGCATGACAGTAGTAAAACCTGCATTTTTTTAAAACCTGCTGGCTAGAGGGAAGTTTCTTTGCAACTTCTATTTCAGAGACTCTGTAAGGAGTCCTGTAATTCTGTATCCCCGTCAAACCCTCTTTCAAAAGGGCCTCTAGAAAACCCTACCAGTCAGTTAGGGAATAGGCCCTTTCAGGGCACATGAATTAATTTCCCCACTGTGTCCTAAATGTGGGGTCCCACTGAGCCCCCTTCATTCAGTGCCCCGGAGGCCTGCTTTGGTGTGCATGTCGCCTTACACGCCATAAAGCCAGCCCAGTCAGCCTCCGGAGGGTGTCGCCGCGGAGAGGAGCGCGTCTCCTCTCAGGCTCCCTTCTGGGTCCGCAGCAGGAGGCAGCTCTGTGCTTTCAGGCAGTTTGTACTGGTATTTTTCCTGAATTTAAAAAAAAGGAATTACAATTTAAAGAGAAAATAGCTAAAGTGGGAGATGCTTTACAGGTTCTGGTTGATAGCCAGCGCTGTTCTCCTGTTCTTTAAGTGAGGGCTTCTAAAAATGGTTGACCTTGCTGAGATATTACCTGGTGGGGCTGGAAGGTTTATAAACCTTCCGGTGCCCGTTTACTGATTAGAACAAGCTGAGGCTTGCACTTAAATTAAGTGGGAAGGAAACAGCTGGTGAGAACGGACTTCTTTCAACCCTAGAGCTGCTGAGCCGCTTTTCAGGGCTAATAGACGTGGAGGTCTGGGTCTGTGGCCTTCTAAGGCTGAGGCTGGGAAAGGTGAAATGAAAAGACCAGATCAAAAGCCTGAGAGCGGGTGGCAGGCCACGGAGCCCAAGGTGCCGGGAAGGTGGTCGGAGGTCTCAAATCGATACAGGAGGCCACCGCCAGGAGCGGCCCATCACCTCTTTCACGGAGAGTAAAATCCAGTGTGTTTTTGTGGTTTAGAACCATGAGAGAAAAGAGATAAGTGGGAATGTTTATGAACAAAACCAAGGCAGGACTTGGTGAAAGCAAAGGATCCACGGGGTGTAGCGCGAGTCCTGGGGGCGACAGAGGTGGGGTTAAGCTGCCTTCCTCGTCGGGATGTTCGTTTGTTTGCTCCTGACCCTTCAGGGCTTCGCTAACCTGTCTCCAAGAATCCCTCCCCGCTAGGACCAGGAGGCCAGTCCCACGCCGTCGTTCGTCCCTTTGCGGAGCCGCTCAGGGGAGCCCTGCTTTTCTCCAGGCGGCCCCTCCATCTGGCTCTCATGGGAGGCAGCAGCTGCCATGCATCCCTTTCCTAGTGTACGGGAGCATCTTCATGGGCTCGTCATCCTCTCCTGCCTGCCTGGCCCCTGCCCTCATTTGAATATGACGTCACTTCCAGCCCCTCAGTGGAACAAAAATTAGATTCCCAGAATTCTGTGTTCCACGTTGAGGGTTTCTCTAGGCGGGGGGCTCCCAGCCTGGGCAGAAGGAGCATCATTTCAGCAGGTGGGACTGTGTGAGGCCGGCCAGGCCAGCTCGGAAGCAGTCAGTGCACTTCACTAGGAGCTCTTCTCCTCAGCTATCAGCAACCTTCCGGTGTATTGTGAGGTTGACGGGCCAAAGAGCGTAAGGTTCCGATCATGTCTGAGGGTCGTCGTTTTTTCTATTTTATCTTGATGCAGTTTCCTGCCTGGCGGTTGTCATTAGGTAACCACATGTTGAACTAGGAGAGAGTCTTGAAAGTTTCAACTCTGACTCGTGCAAGCAAACAGGTTCTTCAGGTTAGTCTGGTAGCTCAGGCCCTTCTTCTGGGAGTGTATGTATCAGAACGCTCTAGAGAGCTCGTTAACAATAGTATGCCTATAATTTCTAAAATCTTACAAGAGGCAACTATATATATATGTATATACACACACATACGTGTTTGTGTATCCATACGCACACACATGTATATGTGTGTATATGTAGTATATGTACCTGTGCACTATTTTGAGAATTATTGCCTTTAAAGGAATTTATTAAAATGGATCTAGCTCTTCTGAGTGCTTTTGCTGCGTGTTTCACTCTGGACGAAGGTTAACACTCCTGATTTAATAATGATTCCGTTTGAGACGTAACTGCACACTTAAGAAGTGTTTTTGCTCTTGTGATCAACAGCTTACATAAGTTCTAGGTCGCGTGTGCATGTCTCCCTGCCTTTGGAGCTCCGTACATAGCCAGGTGAGAAGGCGGGAGAGCCCATGTATCCTTCACCTTTGAGTTGGGAAGACTGGGCGAGACAGGCGGCACGTCGACGCCTCCATTGCCGGGTATGGACGCACATCGGGACGATGCCCCCCGAGAGCCTGCAGAGCCTCACCAGGTGCTGCCACGTTGCCAGGATACCCCAGGGTAGAGTGTCGGCACAAAACTGAGCAGAGCCTTCAGAAGGCGTCCCGATACTTTGACCAAAACTGTGTTTTTTCTTTGAAGTAGCCAGCTGAGTGAAGCTTTAGATTCTTCTGGAGACCCACGAGCAGTGGAAGTGGCCGTTAGAGGGGTTCTGGAAACTGACCTAATTCTCCGCGTACCTAACGTGGAACTTGTCCCGGGACCGCGGTGATAGAGTGTAAATATCCACATACCCAACAGTCGCCTTACACTTACCTTAGGGAGGAAGCATAGTAAAATGCCCGCCCCCCCTCCTGTGGGGGGAGAATTTAGCCTGTCGATACCTGCTCCTGAAGTGCCGTCGTGGCTGGAACAGAACCACAGCCTGCTGGCCTCTGAGAAAATGCCTGGTGTCCCTGTGCAAAGAGCCCTCTGACTGATCAGTAATTACCAGGGTATCCTGGGTAGCCTAGTTCAGTGGAAGTTTCCTCCTAAATCTAAGAGGTGGTCAGATTCTGCGTTCCCTGAGGTTTCCATAAATCAGGCAAAAAAATTGAACTCGAGAATGCCTTCCCTCAAGGCCACTGGGGTCACACGGTATAATTTCACCAAGCTCAAACGGTAACCAAAAAGCTGGTTTGAAAGCCAGCTACTTTCAAACCTTGTAGGATTTAATGGGGTCTCTATTACAAATAAATAGTACCTAAAATTGAAATTATTACAAGTGTTGCTTTTTTGGGGAAATATTCACATTAAAACATGACTGTTACCTGTAGCGTGGCAATTAAACATCATACCAATGGAAGTGCCTATTAAAAATAAAAGTCACCCTGATTACGTTCACACGTTTAGAAAGATATTACTTGCAAGGTCCTCTGTTGGATGTGGGTGTATTTCACCTCAAAAAAGGAGTAGAGAATCAGGTTTCTGCCTGCTAGGGGAAGTAAATTACACTGTCACCTTCTTAATAATTTTTCATTTGAAATGAGCTTTGAAAAATAAGAATCTTCTAACAAGCCTATCTTTTAAAGTGACAAACCGACTTTAAATGTCCTTCCAAGACTTTTATTCCAACTGCAGTCATTATTATACGGGTGCTGCTTCCAAAGAGATGTTTAAAGTAATATTTTTGTGGTCATAGGACGTCTATTCACATTTTACAGGCAACATTCATGTATCTTGATACCATGCTAGCGATAATAAGTAGAATCATCTCTACTACCTGGGTTTATAGAGAAAATGGTATTTTAATACAGCGGTGTATAGAACTGGACTATAAGTTACCAACGTTAAACGTGCATATATTGGTATAAAACTCATGGCAGTAATGCCGTCAAACTATTTGTAGGATCCCAAAGTGTAAAAACTATTACTTAATTTAAATGCTCTATCACATAGGTTTACTTGCAGCCCTTATGTTCAAGATGACTCAGAATATAAGATTCCTTGAAGGTCACGTTTCAAATGTCAGGATGGAAAAGTGAGGTATTGACGTGGAGAAGAATCATCTGTCTTTCCGAGGTGTGTGGCCATTGCTGTGGCTTTCATGACCACGAGGGGTGGGAATCTGCAGGGCAGAGCAGACCTGCTGGAGGCTCAGCTTCCGGGGCATCATGTGATGTTTTAAGGCCACATAATAAAGTGCTTCTGAAGAAGAAAACTGAAGAATGAAGTAGAGGAAGAGTCTGTTTAGCTCTTCAGTATGTCACTGAGTTACATTCAGATTTTTCCTGCCCTCAAAACACTGAGGGAAATACTGGTCACGTTTTGGGAAGTAGCATCCCTGCTGAGCCCTGCCCCTCAGCCAGCATCACGGTATATGGGATCTCTGTGACTACGGCAACTCCTTTTTCCTTTCTTGAGTGCTGCTGTTTGTCATGGCACAAACACATCGTGTAGAGGACGTGTCCCGGATTTGGGGGGAGGGGGCATTGTCTGCTTTTTCCTAAAAACACACACTCCTTCCTCAGCTGTGCCGCGAGGCCCAGCAGCAGCGTGCTCTTTCAGCCTGTCCTCAGACAGTGTGAAGGAGACCCAGCGTCCGCGCTTTGGAGACCCGGGGCTCACTGCTTGGCCAAGAGGTATACTTCTCATAGAGAATTCGCATCTCTTCCTCTTTGTAGAATAAAATATGCAAGAACCAACATAAATGGCGTGTCCCCCCCCCCTTTTTTTTCTTCAAGAATTGGGCCTTTGATGTTCAAAAGCAGCTAATATTAAAGGCCAGCCCTAGCAGGCTGTAGAAACTGCACCTATTTATGACATGTAAAGCGGCACAAATCTCGCTGAATATGATGGTATCATTAGTTTGTGAATCGCATCCTTGAAAATAACCGTGGAGGAGCCAGATCGGTTTAGAAGAAGATAACAAAATGGTTTAAGCTACTTAGGTTGAATGCCAATTATATTTTAATATTCAACTGAGCATATTTTACTAAGAAAAAAGGCCGCATTGACGCATGCATAACTCATTGGCAGCGTCGGCCAGCTGTGCCACTCTACTCTCCGGATCACTTTGTGCATTTTAGTAGCATGGTAATTTAGTAGAGAGCTACCTGAGTGATGGCATTTTCAATGAGCAGGTAATCTACAGAGAATTTTTATATGGTTATGAGTTCTGTGCTTCAGCCCGGCAACACAAAAATACATCAAGACCAATTACGGTATCAACTTTCAGTGTGGTACCCTCGCCACGCAAGTGCATGTATTTCTGCCCCAGGCATTTCAAATTGCATCTAATTTGAAATCTTTGGGGTTTTAATTAAATTTCAGAATATATGGAATTCTTCATTAGTACCTGCTCTGAATAGCAGATTATGCTTCTCTCGGTTTCTCGTTAAAGAAGTAGGCTGTGGTAAAGAGCATGTTCAGGAACCAATCATTTGTGGGGCCTGGGTATTGGAACAGAAATAGTGAAATGCAAAATAATATCCAAAAGATTATTAGTCCAGGGAGAGTCTCTTGATTTGTATTTTAATGGAATTTTACATTTCTCTTAATGATTTGCAAATTGTCCTCTGATTATAAGATGCATTAAGCTTTTCACTTTAATGGCAAAGACACAGCCATTAGCAGAATTTTTTTTCCTGTCTCCTTTTTAGAGTGCTTCCCTGCAGCAGATAAATATTGAAACCATTAACACCTTTTGATGTTCGTCACAGCCTGCGTCTTAGACCCACGCACGCACGGCTCCCAAGGTCTCTCAGTGTTAACACGTGGCTAGGGGCCCCTGACTCTCCACCCGCTGTGCTTCCTATTCTAGAATATGGGATTCGTCGCATTTAGGGTTTCATTAGTGGTCTTGTTTATTTGGGTTAAAGCTAACGCGTTTCAGTATTATTGATGGCCCCATTTGTGTTAATAAAAGCTGTGCTGTCAGCGTGGAGGTTGACGGTGGTCTGCAGGGCTGGAGCGAGGGGGAGCCTGCGCAGCCCTGGAGAATCGGGAAGGAGTGCACGCGGCACCATCTCCCCGCGCGGAGCTCGCAGAGGGCGCTGGCTGCCTGGGCTGACCCCACTCCACCCCGACCGCAGAGCACCTGCCTCTGGCTTGGCCTCTGAGATACTGTCTGCCCAGGGGGGCGGGCCACACGGAGCCACAGCAGAGGGGGAGGGCTCCAGGAGGAAGGGCGGCCCCCACCTGACTCGGTCCTGCTGGGAACCAGCCGCGCTCGGCCTCCCAGGGCCCCGAGGGGTCACTCTTCCCGACTCTTCTCCGACGGCACCCGGTCTGTTGTCCTTTCGTTCACTGCCTTGTGGATGTGGGTTGAGCACCAAAGACGTTGTTCATCGTGCCGTGGATACAGTTACAGATGAGGTGGGTTCTAGTGGGGGGAACGGGGGAGGGGAACGGAGAGGAGGTGAACAGACGTGGGGCTCACCATGGGTCACTGGTGGCACCCTGTGGAGCCCTGTGTTTGTCCTCAGCCCAGCACCCAGCCCAGTCCCCGTGAACGTGACGAGGAATGCGTGAATGCAGGACGTGCCAGCCCGCTTCTGGAACTTTGCGTGACGTTCCTGGGTCTGGGTGTCCCTGGCGGTTGAGCGCAGACGAGGCCCGCCGCCATTTCCTCCTTTCCCGGGGACTCTTCACTTGTGGGATGTCCTCCTTTGGTGGAACACGTGCGTGAGCGCACTGGGGTTTGTGTCGGGGATGTCTGCTCCGGAGAGCACGATGTTAGGGGACGCAGGCCCGCCGCCCTTGACCGAGGCTGGAGGTCTTTGTGAAGTGCAGCCGGCCTGTTGCCAGCACCCTGGACGCACTTCGTGGCCAGGTACCCTGACCTTCAGTTCAGTTGCCGGGGACTGGGCCATCCTTCCAAGCGTGGCTTCTCGCTCTGCAGCACAGAAAGCGAGAGGACGGGGCCAGCGGGCCAGCCAGGTGTCAACACGAGGGCGTGTGCGGAGGTGTGCCTTGTGTCTGAGAAAACTGGCAGGCTTGCCTCCCTGTTGTTTCCTCCTCCTCCAAGGAGAAGATAGGAAAGGCGTCCGTAATCAGCGAAGGTTATGTTGACGCTTCGTCCCCTGGTAGCGGACCAGGCCTCCGAGGAAAAGCAGGGAGCCGTTGGCTGAGGCACTGCTGCGTCTCTAGAGCACACAGCACCCTGGGCGCGCGCTGGGACTCCAAGATGCTTCCCGGTGAATGTGCCGATGCAGGCAGCCTCCGGCGCGGCCCGGGCCCCAGCGCTGCACTCAGTCGTCCGCCTGGCTGCCTCTCCAGAGCCTGTGCCCGGGCGGCCCCAGCTCCGCCTGGCTCTCCGTCTCGTCTCTGCCCTGCCGCAGAAGCGTGTGAAGATTGACCGCGTCGCTCTCCGCTGTACAGTAAAGTCTCATCAGGCCTGCCGTGAGGCCCCGCTCCTCCTTCCACCCAGAGGAAGACTCTTTGCTGGTGGAACTGGTTCCTGCTGTCTGGGCTGGAGGGTTGAGGGCCTCAGGGAAGGTGGGCTCTTACTTAGCAAGTGTCCGGGGAGCCCCTTCCTGGGGAAGGCTCACGCTGGCGGAGAGGTCTACACAGGCCCTGGATCCCGAGGTGTGTGAATGCCCCGGAGCCAGGCCCCAAACCGCCTGCACCTCAAGGCTGGAGCCCTTCTCCGAGGCCTTGCGCGTGACCTCTCGGGACCCCCGTCGCTCCTGCCCAGGGCTGCACACACGCTGTTTCTGAGCCTGAGTGCTTTTCTAAACCTCGGGTTTCTAAATTCAACCAGTTTAATCTGGGATCCTAGAAAGAAAACTGGAGGCTCTGAGTTTACGTTAGAGATTTGAGCTGTGTTAGCTTTCTCTCTCAGCACACGTGATGGTTCTCGGAGAACTTCTTACAACTTGTCGGCCTTGCCCCCCTCACTGAGCTGATAAAGGCAGCGCCACGTGTGCCCTCGTGCCCGCCCGCCACTGGGTGGCGGAGCTCCCCGGAGCCCACGGCGCGGCCGCACCCACCCCAGGTGAAAGGAATTCAGGGGACTGTCTCCCGCACGCATCACTCCCTCGGCCCTGCTGCTGCTGCAGAGTGGGGGGTCTGTGGGGCTCAAGGACAGCTGAGCGCAAGCAGGGCTTCGGAAGACGTGAACAGACCTCCTCTTAAACTGTAGGGGACCTGTTCTAGGCCACTTGGGTAAAGCGTAAGTTCTGCTGGATGTTAGTAGATATCTCACCAGAAAAAGATTCCATGACCAAAAAGCTTGAGAAATTTTAAACAAAGCTAAACAGGTTTCTTTGTGACAGGAATTCTCAGAACCTTGAACGTGTTGCTGGTCAAGAAGATGGTCAGTAAATGCCCTGACTTGCCCAGACAACCTTCTTCTACGACGCCTCTCCCTGCTGGCATCCGTGGGCTGCTCATGTTTCTCAGAGCGCAGCCTGGGGGACTCCAGCCTGTGGAACTGCCGCAGAAATGAGCTAGACATCCTGGGTTGACCTGTGGACACTGGCAGGGTTTCAGGAAATGTCCGGCTTTTCAGAGGACCCTGGGAGGTGTGCGGCCCTAGCCCACCCCATCCCATCCCATCCCAGACCGAGTGCGCATGGGCCCTTTCTTCCAAGAGCGTGTGGAAGGAAGTGTGTAGGATAACCACTTCCCGGCTGCCTTGGACGCTGCTGTTAAGTGATGCTTGATTGGTTTTCCTTTTTATACTCTAGGGTCAGAAGTCCTAGAAATCACTCAGTTCAACATATCTATTGAATGCCTTCCCCAGACTTAAAAATAAGTAAATAAACGTCGCCCTCTTCAAAGTGAAGCTGGGAGGGTGGGGATGCGGATGCCGTTCTCTGGCAGAGCCCTAGGCCAGACCCCGGAGAAAGGGGTTCAGTTATCAGTCATTCAGCAAATATTTATTGAGCTCTACGCAAAGCCCTCTTTTTGGCTCTTGGAACTGAGCAACAAACTAAACAAAGTTCTGAGTCTTATGAAGCTTATATTCTAGTGGGAAGTATGCAGGTGTGTGTTTGTAAGTCTATCCCATATAGATATAGATATATACCCGCTAGACGGTCAGGGAGGGGCGTCATCGCTTTGTGAAATAGAAATCAGGCCGCAGGGATGAGGGTGTGAGGGGGCTCCTTTGGAAAGTATGGTCAGGAGGGGAGGGGACGCCACAAGCATGGAATCCGGATGCTGGAGACGTCGTCGTCTTCCCTCTTATTTTAAAAGTTCATTGTCGGGGGGAAAGGAAGAAAACTATGTGAGTAGATACCTTTTGAATCATTTTTTATCAGATGAGGGAAAGGAGCAATTTCAAGGGCCTCATGAAGAATAATTGCCGAGTCCACTGATGACAGGTTGGTATTTTCATTATTTTTATGAAATAGCTACTTCAGACAAAAGAATATTCATTAAGGATTTGTGAGGTATAAACAAAAAAGAGAGGACTCCTATGTACCCACCCAGGTTGAGAATGGAGCACTGCCAGCGCCGCTCAGTCCCACGTGCCCTCCCTGGCCACGTCTGCCTTCCCCCAGCCCGGCTCCATGTTTTGCATTTTTTATATGAATGGAATAACGCTGATGTCTCCCTGTGACTTGCTTCTTTCAATCAACATTTTTGTGAGACCCGTCTGTTTTGAATCCTGTAGGGATACTTCACTAATTGTAACTACTATGTAGAATCCCATCTTATGGATGTGCTGTTATTTGTTTCCTATCCTCTGTCAGTAGGCATTGGGCTTCTCCTCATTCTTTGCCTTTTTAACTAGCGATGCTACAAATACTTTAGCACAGGTGTCCCAGTGTCCAGGTGGCTGGAATCTGTGGGCAGAGTACTGGAGAAAAGGGAGCTACACAGAGAGCTTCAGAACTCGGCGTGGTGTCCTCTTGAGCCGGTTGTGGAGTGCTACTGTGTGTGCGTGGGGACCCACTTGAGACTGACAGGGAGCTACTGGGAACTGAAGTTGAACAATTCCCAGGGGAGTGAACAGCACTAGAGATGGAAAGTGTGGGAAAGTACGAGAAAAAGTTTGGTTTTTGTTTTTCATTTAAAACTGATTAAGTGTTCAAAATAAAATTAATAATAATAAATTTGGGGTTTATAATATACATAGAAGTAAAATACAACAGTAACACGAAAGGTAGGACTGGGAAAATGGAAATATGCTATCAGTTACTAGATTACTGTGAGCAAGTTATTGTATTAACCGAGGGAAGACTTTGATAAAGAGGCATATTATAAATCCTAGAATGCCGCTAAGAAACAAAACCAAAGTGAATAGTTCCCAGGCCAGAACAGAAGGTAAAATAGAGTACTAATTTTTAAAGTAATCTAAAAGGAGGCAGGACATAGAGGGAAAGGAGAACAGATGGGACAAATAGCAAGCTGGTAGTAGGCAGATGCGAGCCCAAGCATACCGACATGTACACTGAATGTAAATGGTCTCAAGGTTCAAATTAAAAGGCATAGATAAACAGACTGGATTTTAAAAGCCAGACCCTACTATATATTTTCTACAATAAACAGATAATTTAAAAGGACAAAGGGTTCTGTGCAAAAAGGTAAGAAGAACAAAGGCGTGCGTATTAAAAAGGAATAAGTATACTGTCTATATTCAGATTGCAAATTGTTTACATAGAAAATCTTACAGAATTTTGAAAATATCTAACAAGTGAATTTAACAAGGTTAAGGATACAATTTTAATATGTAAGAATTAATTGATTTTACATAATAAAATTAAGAATTAAATTTTAAAAATTACAAGAAGTATCCGAAGTATAAAGTATTTAGGATTAACTTTAGTAAAAGATATGCAGACCTCTCCACTGAACAATATAAAACGGAGAGAAGTTAAAGAGGATCTGAATAAATGCGTAGATCTTGGTCATTGGAAAAGCCAATATTGTCAAGAAGTTAGTTCTCTGTGAACTCTATATTCAGTTCCATCGGGCCTTTGAATTCCCAGCTGATACTAAACCTACATGGGCATGCAAAGGGCCTGGAGTATCCAAAGCAGCCTTGAAAAAGAAACGAGTTGTAGGACTTACATTACCTGATTTTAAAACTTAAGACAGATCTTCTATAGTCAAGGCGCTGTGGGACTGGCACAAGCCTCAAGACTTAGAGCAATAGAACATACTAGAGCTTACCACACTTTTACAGTCATTGTATCCCTGAGAAAGGCTCCAAATAGACGGATGAGGAAAGTAAATCTTTTCAAAAAACAGTGCTTAAACAACTGGATATCACACACACACACACACACACACACACACACGCACACAAAAAAATTTGTCTTGACCCCCTAGCTCACGCCATACATAAAAATTGATTTGAGGTGTATCATGTACGTAACATAAAGCTGAAACTCCAAAGCTTTTAGAGGAAAACATGGAGAATATCTTCATGACTTGAATAAAGAAACATTTCATACAACACTGAAATACAAAGCCAGGAAAGAAAATAGCAATAAAATAGACTTTATCAGAAGTTAAAAGACATCATTAAGAAAATGAATTGGAAGGTCACAGAGTAAGAGAAAAGATTTGCTACACGCATATTCCGTGTCAGTAGCCATGGGTTGAATGACTAAGGCAAGTGATCTAATTATAGAGCACTTCATTTAATTAATTATTATTTCCCCAGCCTGCTGCTGATGTGCAACCTTGGAGATTCATTAATCTGAGTATCAAACAAACAGTATTCCTAGGTCTGAAAATCACTGTGTCAGTTCCCCGCCTTTTCCTGAGTGTCGTGTTGAGCCAGCACTGTTGACAGCCCTTTCGGAAAGTGCTTCTCCAGCGTTGGAGAGTCCGTTTGGCTGCAGGGCAATCTTTGCCGGCCATGACCACACACAGCCATGGGCGGGGGAGTCTGTCTGCTGGCTCCTACTGTGGAACAGGACCTGGTTTTTGAAGTTGGCGATAGTTTGTTGACCGCTCCATAGAGTCAGAGGTATTGTCATTTATCACAGAAACTTCTGGAAGAATTTGAGCCCCTGATAATGTATGGCTTGAGACTTTTTAAAGTTTTAAGTGGTAGAGGCACACGTGATACTGAAAATTCAAAATCAAATATTTTCAATTTTGTCTCTGTTGTTGAAAATGAAAAATCTTACTGTCTCACCCCCTACCTCATAATATAGTGGTGGAGTTTCAGCTGAATGAAAAGACTCAGAATTCAGTTGCTGAATTTGAAGGGGAACACCGTAGCGCTTAAGGGGATCGTGGGACTTGTGAGAACTATGTAATGAGGTACTTTCTGTGACTGTGCAGATTTCGTTTCTGTGTTTAAAGCCCACTTTCCCAGCCTGAGATAATCGATGCTCGCTTTGAGAATTTGGGAGGTATGGCAGAAACTGTTGGGACTGATTTTAGAATTGTTGTGATATGCCATCTTGTTACTGTAGTCCGTTAACAAAGTCATAGGTGAAGTCAGGACTTTTGGTCCATCCAGGGTTCCCTGCTGAATTATGAAATGCCATGATGCTGTCTAGGTAGGAGATGTGAGATGACCAGTCTCCACCGTGACCTTTCATGATCCTCACCCCTACTTCCCCAGCTGAATCAGAGCTGGCCCCAGGTGGCCCACAGTGTATGGAAGAAGTGACGGTGTGGCTTCCGAGGCTGGGAAATGCATTGCATCTCCCAGTGCCCTCTTGGATCACTTACTCTGAGGGAAGCCAACCGCCGTGTCGTGAAGACACTCAGCAGCCCTTTGGAGAGGTCACATGGGGAGGAACTGAGGCCCCCAACCAACAGCCAGCAACAAATTCCCAGCCACAAAAAAATGGGTGAGAAAAGAGGCCGAGGGAAGGACCTTATCGAATGCTAACTTTCTTGGGCTGAGTGGAGCGTCCAGAAGAGGCCCACACTCCGAGCAGGAAGGCGAGGGTCCTGGGAAGCAGGCCAGGGCACCAGCGGCAAGCGCTACCGTGTGGCGAGGACAAAAGCAGAATGGGAGGCAGCAGGCCCCGGCAGCACTGGGCTGCTGTGCCTCGGCTTCCCTGCTGCGGCGGGCACCGTGGGTGAGCTCGGGGGGTTTGTCTGCCCTGGGGCCTAAGGCCAGCCCTGGAAGAAGGCCACTTGGTTATACCGTCCCTCGCTTCAAAGTCTGCACTTACCGGACTGCCGGGTAAGACCCAGAATTCCCATGGCCCGCCGTGTGGCCTCTGCCGCCTGGAGCCCCTGCCGTGCTCTGCAGTCCCACCTGCACCCCTGAGCCGGCCGCTCCTCCTTCCTGGCACCCAGCCGCTCAGCCTGGAGCCTGTCACCTGCTCACCCACAGGTCTCAGCCCAGGGAGCCTCTCCCTCACAGCCTGCGCTCTGCTCTGCTTCTCACTTGTATTCAGCTGTATGAACGCCAGGCACTCACCTGCTCCACGAAGGGCTTGCCCGCCAGGGAGGTCACCACGGTTGCTGCTCATTAAATATTTATTGAATTAACGAGTAAGAAGCCAATTCGTTAATTGATAAATCCGAACACCTCACATGGGTCTTTCTTCTCTCCCGTGTGAGCCTGAGTTTGGGACATCACTATTAGGCCAGCGTGCTCCTTCTGAGGTGACATTAGTCATCCCCATACTGCAGCAAGGTGGTCCTGTGCACCCTGCCAGATACCAGTGGTCCTCAGCGGCCACTGGGCTGGGTACAGGCTCTGCCCGTTTTTCCCCAGCGGCAGCACTGGGCTGGTGACAGCAGCTACGCCCCTCTCATGACACCCGTGGGAGTTGCAGGTACCATCTTCATTCAGTTATGGAACGAAGTAGAGCTCCCTGAGCCCTGGGCATCCAGTCCTTCCACCGGGGCCGTCACCAGCCTCAGAGCCCACTGTCCGCGTCCACTAGGCTCTGTGCTCTGCTCGTTTTGGTCTCCAGCCCAGACTTTCCAGAAAACCCCAGGGATGGTTGGAAGACAGTGGCGGGTTATCCCGCCTTGGTCTCTTACCTGCCCAGGGCAGGGAGAGGACCATGTCCTCATCCCTTTGTAAACGGGCGAGGACTGACTTTTCAAGGAACAGATCTGATGCGAAGTGTAAAAGGCTGAAGGACTTTAGCGTTACCTTATGGGGTTGCCACCTGCCCCAGCAGCCCCTCTCTGCACTCAGCCCTGGTCCTTGCGAGGAGAGGAGGAGACCGGGACCCACCGGGCTGGGCAAGCGGAGGGGTGGGGGGGGTGGCAGTGGTGTGTCCTCCCGCCTCCCCACCTCCCCGTCTACCCGGGTGAACTTTCTCCGCGCGTGTTCACAGTGGGTACCCTGGCCAGGCCCTTCTCCCGCCTTTCCTGCTCATCACCCCTGCCGAGGGCACCCGTTACCCCCTTCACCCACACCTGCAGAGCCTCGTCCTCGTTTGAATAGGTGAGAAGCCAAAGCCAGCTGCACAATTGGAGCTGGATTCCATCACTCAAAATTCAGTCACAACTTCTTTTGAATTCTTCAGCTGCCCTGCGGCAAAGGCTCAATGTTGATACTGAGATTAATCCCCAAAGAGCCCCTCATTTCTCTGCAGAGAAATTAAAGCTTGCCAGTTTTCCTTGTGCCTGTCCTTCTGACAGCTCTGTCAGTAATGATATGCCTTCTCCATGGCGTAATCCCCGTCCCACGGTAAAGAATAATTCATTAAGAAATTAAGGGCTTATGCTTCTTTCTGTTGGGTTGGTCATCCAAAGTTAGCTAAAATTATTTAACAGACCTCAGGGCTATTTCAGACAAGCTCAAGAAGCCGCATGGGTGGGGATCGTTCAGACTCATCCGCCCCCCGCTTTAGATTTGCCAGTGTTCCCAGAGATTGAGTTAAATGACACCAACTGGGGCCTCTGTGCTGGGCCTAGGATGGTGGGTTCAAAAGGAGGCGTATTTTTAGACTTTGCAGGAGCGTCGAGATTTGTGCTAATCAAGCCGGACGCTCTGCTATCAAGGGCTAGCAGAAGGCTTCTAGAAGCTCTGAAAGAGTGCACGGGCGTTCCTGAACTGGGTTGGAGAGGGGTGGGGTCCGGTATGCATACGTTGACTCATTTTTACAGAACACTGGTACGTATAGCATGAAATGGCATGGATCTGAAACTCACTAGCCGCTGGTACCTTTTCTGCCTCTGGACTAAAGTCACAAATGGGAAGGCGAGATTTGACGGAGGCCTCTTGTCGCTGACTCTGGGCAGAGAAAAGGACACTGATGTTGGAAAATGTTGTATCATTTAAATCTGATTTTTCTGCCTTCCTGTTGTTCTGATAACAAGCTTGTGCCCGTGGGTTATGTCCTTCCTGTGGGGTCGGCTCGTTCAGGAGATACAGCGCAACCAGCCGAGAAAGTTGGGAGTATTTCTAAGGGGAAGGAGAAAAGAGGAGGGCTCCAAGGCAGAACACAGGTAGATGAGGTTTGCAGGGGCTGTGGGGACGTCAAAGGGAATTAGGACAAGGAAGCTCGGGCTTGATTTTGACTCCCTTTTTTACAGTGACCCTCAGTAACCCTGTTAACTCCTTCCTTCCCTCCCTCCCCCTTCGGTGGTTTTTCTCTTTTTTAATACGGCGTCTTTCTCTATATTTCCTATATTGTTCAGAAACCGTTAACACCTGTTGGGAAGTCAGTTATTCAGGTTTGAGCTGAATGACAATTATTTGAATGGTAAAGGGTGTTCATGTATAATTATCCACGTTCATACCAGGACATTGACAGTTTAATCATTTCTCTGTAGGCTTTCTTAAGTTTGAGCTTAAAGTCTTAGGCATAATTCTTTTGTTAAATAAGTTTCGGGCGCTCTAATTATTGGGAAGGTGAATGCAAATACGCCCAGGTGCAGCTGTGAGGCTGTTGAACCCACTTCACCTGCGCCAGGTGAGCGCGTCACGTCCCCGCAGTGGGTGAGGCAGGAGGCTCATTTCCGAGGGCTAATAGTCCAATCCTTTCTGCGAGATGAGCTCTGAGATTGCGTTCTGGTGCGCCCAGGGCCAGCCGGAGCCCGCGGGGGCATTGCTATTCATGAGCTCAGAGCCCTGCTCGGCCCGTCCGGGCGTGGAAAGGGACCCGCCTTAACCCTTTATTGAGATCATCTACCTCTGGACCCCTCTGTCCTCCTCAGAACTCTTGAGGACCCCAAAGAGCTTTGGGTCACGAGCACTTTATCTGTCTGCATTTACCACGTTGGAAATTAAACCTGAGAATTTTTTTTAATATATTAATTTGTTCTAAAGGAACAATAATAAATTCACTGCATGTTATCAAAAATAATATATTTATATGAAAATACCTCTATCTTCCAAGACCAAAAACACTTAGAAGAGTAGCATGGTTTTGCGTTTTTGCCAGTTTCTTTCATGCCTTTGCCTCAATGGAAGACAGGTGGATTCTCATGGCTGCTCCCGCATTCAGTCTGTTGTTAGCACACATCGTGTAGCTTATGGGAAACTTCTGCGTGCTTCTGGGAGAATGAGAATTTAAAAGGCAAATAAACAGCACCTTAGTATTACTGTGAAAGTAGTTTTCACCTCACAGTGCCCCTAAACAGGTCTCAGGGACCCTGAAGCTCCCCAGACTGGACTTTGAGGACCGCTGTTCTAAGGCTCGCAAATGTTTAGCGCTCCTGGAAGTTTCTCGTAATGAAATTTGTGTTGCGGGTTCCTGATTTTTTTTTTTTCATTTTTTCATTTTGTTTTTCTAAATTGTGTACATTAGAATTTATTCTTACACATATATGGATTCTCAAACAAACCAAGAAAAAGGCTCTGACAAACCTAGGGGCAGGACAGGAATAAAGACGCAGACGTAGAGCATGGACTTGACACGGGGAGGGGGAAGGGTAAGCTGGGACGAAGTGAGAGGGTGGCGTGGACGTATATACACTACCAAACGTAAAATAGATAGCTAGTGGGAAGCAGCCGCATAGCACAGGGAGATCAGCTCAGTGCTTTGTGAGCACGTAGAGGGCTGGGATAGGGAGGGCGGGAGGGAGAGGCAAGAGGGAGGGGATATATGTATATGTATAGCTGATTCACTTTGTTATACAGCAGAAACTAACACAACACTGTAACGCAATTATACTCCAATAAAGATCTATTAAAAAGAAAAATTTACTCTTGTTCCGCAGCTAGAGATGCACACAGCTGTGGTACTTGACCTGCAGCGTCCGCTTCACGTTCCTTTTGTTAACCTGTACCCCACACTCAGCCTGGCCTCCGCTAGATCAGAAGCAAATCGGAGCCCTACAGCGTGTCCGCAAGGCAGCGGGAAGGGTATTTCACGTCATGTGCACGTGAGGGCCCGGGGCACAGGTCCTTCCTTCCCCTGACCTACAAGAAAGAATAACTTTTAAATTTAAAGCACCGTGTGTTTTCTTGTTAGCAGAACCGAGAGCCCCCCTCTGATGGGCAGGGAGTGTAAGTGTGAAACTAGCAGCAGGCTGCAGCGTGCTGACCACGGAGCTTGTTTCCCAGCCTGACGGGACACTCACGCACGGGGGTGCCTTCCACCACGTGGGCCCCCGCTGCCCCGCCTGCCCGGACCGTCAAGGCTGTGCCCGTGCCTGGTGAGGGGCAGCCACTGAGTACGAGTCGTCTGTGGCGACCCCGAGAGGGAAAGACCCAGGCCAGGCAGCAGAAGGACACGAGGGTCTGCTGGGGCTCCTGTCCCCTTTCCAGACTCAGTGTGGCAAAGACGCCCCGTTGTGAGGAGGGAAGGGGCAGGGATGGGATGGAGACCAGCCCTGACATCTGCGCGGCCCTGACGGACAAAGTGCTCTGGCACAGGTAACTCAAGGGACCCCCGTGTGGTGCGCGCCCCATTCCACCCCCGGGGGACCATGGCAAGCAGCCCAGCGTGAGCTTTCTGTAGTGAGTGCTGAGGCCTGGCAGCGAGTAGGAGCTGCCTGCCAAGGGGCCTGAGAGACAACCTGCAGAGCGTGCCTCTCAGCATCCACCCCCTCTGACCCGGGGGCGCCTCCCCTCTGCAGCGGACGGTGATAGAACCCGCGGCGCGGGGGCTCCCGAGGACTGAACGAGCTGAAGCATGTCGCACAGTGCCTGGTGCACAGTAAATGCTCGATAAATGTTGGCACTTGTTACGACCGTCAGTGGTTTTTAAGCACGTTTACCGACATTTCCAGATGAATCTTCTTCAAAATAGCACCCATGCCCGTTTCCCCAGCTTTCCTCAGAAGATTTGGAGACCTTCTCTTTGGAAATGGCCTTCCAGCCATCGCATCACACAGAGTTTACCGGGCACTGACTGACTCCCTGCTGTGTACCAGGGACTGTTAGGTGCTTCGGAGTACTCTGTGTTGGCAACTTTTCTCACCCAGGAGTGGATTTGACTTTTGGGAAGTGATCCAGAATTCGGCCTACCCAACGCTGGACACTGGTCGTTAGACCAGCAGAAATAGCTTTGCACCCCGATGAGTTGAGACCACAGACTAACAGGCCATCTTTACTTGAAGCCTTACCAGGTGGCCCAGGGGCAGTACCTGAAGAAGTAACCAAGGATGTTCAGAGAAGGGACAGCACTTCCCAAAGGGCTCCTTTGAAAGGCAACACAGCTTCATCCCTAAGAATTCCGGGGGATTGTCCCCCAGACGAGGGCTTGTACTGGGTGCGCCCCGTCCTTGAGGGGTTGGCGGCCAGCCGGAGAAGGAAAGCGTAAAATGATGTGCCACCCGGAGCTGCAGGTGGATGTCGGGCTTGGAGCCAGGTGCGCGCCGGAGGCGGTGGGTGCTGTGTGTGGTCGGGCCTAATTTTTAAGGAGAGCCTCAAAGGTGGAGGCGTCGGTGTCTCCCTTCAGGGGCAGGGAGGCCGGCTCCTCCACTACTAAACAATTAATATTTTGAACACGGCCGCTGTTGGCCGCATGGGGCTGCAGGGTTTCTTCCATGGCTCGCCCTGCAGGCGCTGAGGAGGCTGGCTGGAGTGCAGACTCAGCCAGAGCAGAGGCCTCGGCGGAGCCACTGGGACTGGGTGGAGATGCACCCCATAACCAAAACCTGCATGGCCAGGGCGGGGCTTGCTCTCACCCTCCAGGCCCGCTGGGGAGAGCAGAGCACACGAGGCCCCTGGCCAGCCGTGTGGACAGCAGTCGGGTTAGGACGAGCCGTACATCCAGGAGAGGCTGCTGAGGGCTCGGAAGCCTTGCGTCAGGTGGGAAATAGTTGGGGAGGTGGAACCAGAGCAGCGGGCTGAGGGCCGCGGGGCCAAGCCAGCTGCCTTAGCCTGCGGCCTTCCCCGCCGTCGCCGGAGAGCCCTGCACTGAGGCCCGGGGAGGGCAGAGGCGCGTCTCACCCCGGGTGAACCAGGTGCCTTAGGCGAAAGAAGCAGGAAGCTTCCTTTTTCCTTGAGTATTTTTGGACCAAGGCCATGAGTTCTGCCTTGCACACAGTTCCAGTAGCTCTGCCATTAGCTGGACGGTTATTCCAGGCTCACGCGGGAGCCATGAGGATGGGGTCTCCCTCGGGGCCTGTGATCTGGGCTCTCAGCATCGCCTGGGACCACAGAGCCCCACGCTGGGAACCAGAAGAGGCTGGCGCCGCCGTGTCCCATCGGCTGGGAGAGGGATCCTCGCCTCGGGCACTTGCAGAAGGAGCCAGTGGTAGTACACTGAGC
Organism: Phocoena phocoena; assembly: GCF_963924675.1. Lineage (NCBI taxonomy): Eukaryota > Metazoa > Chordata > Mammalia > Artiodactyla > Phocoenidae > Phocoena > Phocoena phocoena. The sequence goes on along the minus strand of NC_089234.1, from coordinate 2,855,280 downwards.
AGCACGTGAATGTCTTCTAGACGGGAGCCGCCTGCCACTGCCGCATCAGCTGCCCGCCCCAGGGTCCCACCTGGGGGCTCACTCCTACTTGAAGAACCCCCAACTTCTCTTCGGGAAACTCCTACCCACCCTTCAAGGCCCAACCCCCGTCAGCTCTGCTCTAGCACGGCCCTCCCCGTGTCCTTGTCCGTGTTGGAGCTCTCCATCCAATGCCACGGCTTTTTCCAGCCTGTTTTTGTAGTATGTTAGAAGTAAAGGTTGTCCCCCATGGCCACTACGAGGTAGCACTCTTCCCGTGTCAGGAACGTCCCTTGCGTTCTCCAGGTAGAGCTTCTCACCCGTCCTGAGCAGCCCAGGCCAGTGTCCCTGTGTCACTGGCATCACGTCCTTTCTGACCCTGCTCCCAATTCCACAGCAGATGGTCACAGGCTTCACGTGGTGTGTGCCGTCCCGATGTCAGGAAACTCACACCACCTCCCATTCACCAGTCTGACACTCTCGGGTAGATATATTTAATTCATTTAGTCCAGCTTGGTAAGACGTGCTAAAATGAAAATACTATGTTGATTCCTGAACCTTTGGAGTGACCTATAAACTCTTTTATTTCTTTGTTTTTTCTCTGATACTTGTAGGGTGGTAGAGGTCATGGCTGACATGTCGAAATAAATCCAGTTATTTTCACTTAAGCCACGTTATATTTCATATGTAATGAAATATACGTATATTAGAACATAGGGAAAGAGATTATTTACAAGTCAGCCACTCCTAATGTCAGAAGCAGCTGCGGCTGACAGGAGTGAGTTTGGAGTTCTGGAGCCCCATCGTCAGGGGACTCCTTTGTATTTATTCAGGCCCCTCAGAGTGCACACCCCTTGCTGAGCCCGCTTAGCAGTGGGGTTGACCTGCTCTGGCCCATCCAGAGGCCCCCGGCTGAACTGCTGGAGCTCTGCCTGCAGAGAGCAGAGCCAGACCCCTCTGCCCTCGCTCTGCCAGACGCTGACCGGTTTCCCATCCGTAAGATGCAGGGAGCAAGGCTGCTGGGGCCGCCGCTCTGGCCGGCGGCAGCCGTTCGTCCTGAGCACGTCTGAGAGCTGGCAGGGCTGCAGGTGCCCCTCCGCCCGCTTGTCCTCAGTACTTGCATCAGGACCACGTGCCTTGACAGAACAGCATCCCTGCCGTGCCACCCGGCCCAGCAGCTTCCTCTTGCCTCGGGGCCTTGCAAGCCTCTGCCAGTTGCACCGTCACCTGAGACAGGCTTGGCAGGTGGAGGTTGCTCTTAGGGAAAACGGTGCTGCCCCCTCTCCCCTCTGCACCAGCCGTCCTCAAGCGGATGTAGGGAAGACCAGGCCCCATGCTTATACCCACCCCCTTTATTCATCTAGTCAACACTCACTGGATGCCTCCTCTGGGTCAGCCACAGAGCTGACTGTTGAGATGCGGACCTATAAGGCAGGTCCTTGCTCTGACCTGGGTTGGGTAGAAGGGACCACCGTGGTGGCTGTATTATTGAGAGCCTTGAGGGGGGGACTTGCAGAGGGGAAAGATTTTGCAGAGAACGTGACCTAGACTCCGTTTGAAGTAGGTATCTTGACCTTCCTGAAGAAAACTCTCTTTCGTTAAAGAAAAGGTGTCTAGAAGACGTGTTTCCCTCTATCCTGTTTTTTCACGTAGTAAAATTGACTTTTTGTGGTATGTGGTGCTATGGATTTTCCTACGTGCACAGATTTCTGTGAGCGTCACCGTAATCAGGACCCGGGAGTTGCACAGCCGTAGAAACTGCTCCCACTGCCCATCTGTGATCATAGTCGCCTCCCTCCCCGTCTCCCCGACTCTGGGCAGCCACTGAGCTGTTCTCCGTAACCACGGCTTGTGGTTTAGGGAACGTCATAGAAACGGGCTCCAACAGTATTTAATCTTTTGAGCCTAGTTTCTATGACTCAGCCTAATGCCTTTGAGATTCATCCAAACTGTGTTATGTGTCTGTAGTTCATTCCTCTTAATCGTTGTTGTGTTCCACAGCATAGATACATCTTCGTGTGTTTATTATAGCCATTCTAATAGGTATGTAATGCTGTGTCATCATGGTTTTAATTTGCGTTTCCCTAACGGTTATGTTGAACATCTTTTCACGGGCTTATTTACCACAGTATATCCTTCTTTGGCAAGCTGTCAGTTCAGGTCTTTTGCCCATTTTTTAAATTAGGTGGTTTGTTTTCTTACTGTTGAGTTTAAAGATTTTTTATGTATATTGCAGATATAAGTCCTTTGTTAGATATGTTATTTCCAAATATTTTCTCCCAGGCTCTAACTTGTCTTTTATCTCCTAACACTGACTTTCACAGACCAAATTTTTTTTTCATTCTGATGAAGTTCAGTTTATTTTTTAATTTATGAATTGTGGTTTTGACGACACGTCTGAGAAATGTATGCCTAACTTCGGGTCACAGAGGTTTTCTGTTTTCTTCTAAAATTTTTTTAGTTGAAAGTTTTATTTAAATATACGATTTATTTTAAATTAATCTTTATAAGGTATGAGAGTTAGGTCAGAGTTTAGTGTTTTGCATATAGATGTCAAGTTTTCCAACACCATTTCTGAAAATAATACCTTTTTCCATTGAAATGCCTTTGCACCTTTGTCAGAAACCATTTGGGCATATGTGTGCTGGTCTCTTTTGGAAATCTCTATGCTTATCCGTTTACAAATTTCATATTATCCTGATCTATAACAGCATAATAGTAAGTCTTAAAACCTGCTCGTGTGCTTTCTCCCCCTTTTTTTTTTTTTTGCCTTGTTCAAAATGTTTTGACAATTCAGGTTCCTTTGCCTTTCCATGTAAGTTTTAGAATAAGCTTGTCTATATCTTCAGCAGATATCCCTGGAATTTTGAGTGGAATGGAAATAAATCTATAGCTCAATTTTTGGAGAATTGAAATCTTTATAATATTGAGACTTACTGTCCATGAACGTGGTATGTCTCTCAAATTATCTAGGTATTCTTTTATAATATTATCAATATATCAGTATTTTGTAATTTTCAACATAACGATCTTGTATATAATTTGTTAGATTGAAATCTAAGTATTGCATTTTTGTTGGAGCTATTATCAGTGACAGAACTGTGATTGATTTTGGGGTGTTGACCTTGTACCTGGTGACTTGGCTAAATTCACCTATTAGTTCAAAGTTGGTTTTGTTGTTGGTTTGTTTTTTGTTTGTTTGTTTGTTTTGGTAGATTCCTCAGTATTTTCCCATAAACAAATCATGTTGTCTGTGAATAGGGACGGTTTTATTTCTTTCTTTCCAAAACGTATGACTTTTATTTCCTTCTCTTGCCTTAGCGTAATGGCTAGAACATCTGCGATGATACTGATTAGGAGTGAACATCCTTGCTTTCTTCTCAGTCTTGAGAGTAAAAGCATTCATCTTTTCACAGTTAAGTCTGATATTAACTGTAGGGGTTTTTTTGGTCTAATATCTTTATCAGGTTATTCCTAATGGCTGAGGGCTTTCATCTTGAATGGATGTTGAAATTTGTTAAATTTTTTTCCTACCACAACTGATATTATTATGTATTTTTCATTAGACTGTTAGTATGGTGGATCATATTAGTACATTTTTAATTGACTTCATTTTTTAGAACAGTTTTAGATTTACAAAAAAATTTGAGAAGTTAGTACAGAGAGTTCCCTGATACCCCACACTCATTTTGCCCTATAATTGACATCTTATATTAGTGTGATACACTTGTTACAATCAAAACCAGTGCTGATATCTTACTAACTAAAGTTCATATTTTATTCAGATTTTCTTAGGTTTTACCTAATGTCCTTCTTCTGTTCCGGGTTAGCCAGTTTAGGATACCATGATAGATTTGGTCATTATATCTCCTTAGACTCCCCTTAGCTTTGACATTTTCTCAGATTTTCCTTGTTTTAGAAGACCTTGACAGTTTTCAGGAGTACTTGTCAGGAATTTTGTAAAGTGTCACCGTATTCGAATTTATATGATGCTTTTCTCATCGTAGACTGGGGCCGTGGCGTTGTGGAAGACCACAGAGGTAAAATGCCGTTTTCATGCAGTCATGTCAGGGTACATACTGTCATAATGATTTAACGCTGTTGAGGTTGGCCTTGCTCGGTACCAGTGTGAAGGTAAACGTTAGCTCGTACTCGTGTCTACACAGAGTTCTAATCCATCGTCGCATGGATCCTTCTGGCCGCCTCTTGCTAATCTGTGAGAAACTGGCCCCAGCCTTCTGCCATCCGTTTAGCTAGTTCTTTGAGCCCAGTATACCGCATAGCGGTATCAGGATTTTTATCCTGTACTTCCGTGGGAAACAGCTGTATCGACCAGGGTACAGTGCCCAGTGCAGTTCCTTTTGTCTTAATCTTATGGACTCCACTCATTTCCAGAGTTACTTAGGTCACCATGTTTCCTCCCACACGCCTCAGTGGGCTTGTTCATACGTTTGTCATACAGTTAGATTCTCTTGTCACCGCCTGCATTCTTTCCTGGGGTCCTCCAGTCTCCTAAGTATGTCGCTGTTGTTAATTTGCATACATTGAATGTATGTCTCTATTGTTATTCCTTTTACGAAAGGTCATAGAGTTGGGATCATATAGCGTGTAGCCTTTCCAGACTTTTTTTTTTCACTTGGCAATATACGTTTAAGATTCCTCCATGTCTTTTTGTGACTTGATAGTTCACTCTTTACGTGACCGAATAATATTCCATTGTGTGGGTGTTCCATAGTTTATTTACCTATTAAAGGACATCTTGGTTTCCAGGTTTTGGCAATAGGTGAGTAAAGCTGCTGTAAACATTCACGTGTGGGGTTTTGTCTGGACGTAAGTTTTCCAATCAGTTGAGTGAATATCTAGGAGTGTGGTTGCTGGTTCATGAGGTAAGCCTCAGTTTAGCTTTCTAAGAAACGACCGACTTTCTTCCAAAGTAGCTGTTCCACTTTGCACTTGCATCAGCAATGAATGAATATCCCTCATCCTCACCAGCAGTCAGTACTATTGAGGGTTTTTCTTGTTTGTTTGTTTGTTTGTTTTTAGCCATCCTGATAGGCGTGTAATTGTATCTCATTGTTTCAACATACAACTCCCCAATGACAAATGATGTGAAGCAGTCTATCATATGCTTATCTGTCATCTGTATCTTTTTTGGTGAGGAGGTGTCTGTTAAGCTCTTAGCCGTTTTCTAATTGAGTTATTTTCTTACTGTTGAGTTTTTAAGAATTCTTTGTGTATTTTGGATACAAGTCCTTTAGATACGTGTTTTGCAAACTTTTCTTTCAGCCTATGGCTTTTCTTTAAGGTGCCTCAACAGCATCTTTCACAGAGCAGAAATTCATTTTGATAGAGTTCAACTTACCCATTTTTTTCTTTCATGAATCATGCTCTATCCAAAAACTCTTCCCTAAACCCAGGGTCACCTAGATTTTTCTCTAGGTGACCATCTTCTAGGTGTTTTATAGTTTTGCCTTTTAGATTTACGTCTGTGATCCGTTTTGAGTTCGTTTTTGTAGAAGATGCATATGGTCTGTGTCTAGATTCATATTTTGCATGTGGCTGTCCAGTTGTTCCAGCACCATTTGTTGGAAAGACTAGCCTTTTTCCATCGAATTGCCTTTGCTCCTCTATTTATGTGAGTTGTTTTATTCTGTTCCGTTGATCTAGGTGTTTTTTCAGCAGTACATCCTATCGTGATTACTGTAGCTTTATAATAGATTAATTTTTCAAATATTGAATCAGCCCTCCATTCCTGGGACAGACTCCACTGAATTTTGATGTCTTGTTCTTGATGTATTTCTCGATTTGATTTGCAAACACTTCGTTGAGGATTTTTGCATGTATGTCCATGAGAGATGCTGATCTGTGCTTTTCTGGTTACTGTCTTTTTTGATTTTGATATTGGAGTAATTCTAGCCTCATAAAATGCCTTGAGAAGTGTTGTTCCCTTCTCGTCTATTATTCTGAAAAAGATTATGCTGAATTGATGTGTTATTTAAATGTTTGATAGAATTTTCTGGTGAAATTATCTGGCCCTATGATTTCAGAAGATTTTAAACTATGAATTCAAGTTCTTTGATGGTTACAGGACTATTTCCAGTTATCTCTTTCATCCTGGATGAGTTTTGGTAGTTTGTAGTTTTAGATAAATTTGTCTAATTCATCTGTGATGTTGAATATTGTGCCTAGAGTTATTTGTAGGAAAAATTTTTTGTCAATTTAATGTCTGTGAGGTCAGTAGTAACATCCCCTCTTTTGTTCCTCATGTTGATAATTTTTGGGGTTTTTTTAATCAGTCTTACTAAAGATTTATCAATTTATTTTTCTTTTTAAAGAACCCAGTTTTGGCTTCATGTATTTTACTCTATCATTTTTTGTTTTCGATTTCACTAGTTTCTGCTATTACCTTTATTCTTTCCTTCCTTCTCCTTTTGGTTTATTTTGCTTTTCTCTTTCTGGTTTCTTAAGGTGGAAGCTTATTATTAAGTTTATGTTTTATGTTATTACTGATCTGAGACCTCTTTTCTAAAATATGCATTCAATACCACAGATGTCCCTCTAAAATACTAGCTGTGTCCCATAAGTTGTGATATGCTGTATTTTCAGTTTCATTCAGTTCAATTTTGTTTTCATTTCCTTAAGACTTCTTCTGTGACCCATAGATTATTTAGAAATGGCTTACTTACTCTCCAGATGTTTGGAGATTTTCCTTTTGTCTTTTTCCATTATGATCAGAGAAAATCACTTGTCTGATTTCAGTTGTTTAAAAGTTGTTAACATTTGTTTCATAACCCAGAATATGCTTCATCTTGATCGGTGTTACATGTGCATTTGTAAAGAGTATCTATTCTGCTGTTACTGGCTATTCTATAAATGTCAGTTAAAACAAGTTGGTTCACAGTGTTTTTTATTTCTGCATCCTTGATGTTCTGTCAACTATTTCTATGAATTATGAGAGAGAAGTAGTGAAGTCTTCAAGAATAATTGTGGATTTGTCTAATTATCCTTTCAGTTTTGCCATTTTTTTTGCTTCCTGCATTTGAGCCCTGTCGTTAGGTACATGAGCATTCACGGTTGGGATGTCAAACATTTATTTCATTTTATTTGCTATTTTATTATTCAGTACATTTTATTATCACATATCATTATTCATTTTCTATCTTTTCGCTCGGTTTTTCATTTTTCTTTCCCCTTTCTTTCCTTCCTATGGAATATTTTAACATTTTTTTGTATCGTGTATGTTTTTTAACTATATTATCTCTCATAGTTTTTCTAGTGGCTGCTGTAGGGATTATGATACATACTTAACTATCACAGTCTAATTGGAATCAATATTTCTCCACCTTAAAGTAGAATATAGAAGCCTTACCACCATGTAGGTCCTTTAACTCCCCTGCTTTATGTTATGGTGTCTTGTTTTACCTCTGTGTACATTGAAAATCTTATCTGTTGATGTCATGGTTTTGCTTTCAGTCATTAAACATATTTTAAAGAACTCAACAGAAGAACAGTCTTTGGTATTTAGCCAAATAGTTACCATTTGTTTTGTTCTGCTTTTGTTCCTAATGTCCCACACTTCCCTCTGGTATTATTTTGCTTCTTACTGAAGAACTTCCTTTAGCATTTCAGGTCTGCTGGCAACACCTTAACTTTTGTTTTTTTTTAATCTGAAAACGTCTTTATTTTAACTTCACTCCTGAAAGATTTTTTTCAAAACTGGGTGTAGAATTCTAAGTTGACAGTGCTTTTCTTTCAGCACGTTAAAATTGCCATTTTGCTTTCTTCTACCTCCGTGGTTACCATAAGAATTCTATAGTCATTCAAACATTGTTCTCCTATAAATAATGCAGCGTTTTTCTTTGCTTTCAAGATTTCTTTCTTTGTCTTTAGATTTCCGCAGCTTCATCATGGTATGTCTGGGGGTGGATTTCTTTGGGTGTGTCCTGTTTGCACTTTGCTGAGCTTCTTAAATCTATGGTTGTATATCTTTTGCCAAATTTGGGAAATGTTTAGCTATTATTTCTTTGAATGTTTTTCTTCGACACCACACTTTCTCTCTCTCCTTCCGGAACTCCAGTAGCACGCATGTTAGACCTTTTGGCTTTTCCAACATGTCCCCGAGGCTGTTTTTGGTTGTTTCCTTTTGACATTTTTTCCTGTTTCTCTGGTTGATCATTTCTGCTGACTTATCCTCAGTCTCACTGGCTCTTCCTCTGGCATCCACATTCTGCTAAGAAGCCCCACGCAGTGCAGTGTTTTCATTTTGTATGTTGAATTTTTCAGTACTAAATTCTCCATTTGATTCTTCTTTGTAACTTCTATTTTTTAAAAAAAAAAAAAACTCTCTGTATTTTCATTTGTTTCGTGGGTATTTTCCCTTCTCACAGCATTTTTATTACAGATCCTTTGAAGTGGTTGTCAGGTGATGTTTATCAAGTCATCACATTGCACACCTTAAGTATCTTACAGTTTTATTTGTTAATCATACCTCAGAAAGCTTGAGGGAGAGGGGCGGTTGTCAGGTGATTCTAACTCCTGTGTCAGCTTTGGCCTTTACATTTGTTGACTGTCTTTTCCCAGGCAAGTTGAGGTTTTCCTGATTCTTCATATGCTAAGTAAGCTGGGGTTGTAACCTGATCATTTTGAATATGATATTCTGAGACTCTGGGTCTCGTGTAAATCTTACAGTAATGTTGATACTTTTGTTTATGAGACACGCGACCTGGTTGGATACAGCCCATGAGTCCTGACCAGGCTTCTGCAGGTTGTGGTTTCAGTATCCGTTCCTTTGTAGCCTCCGCAATCCCGTTCAGGTCTGCCCTCCAGGACCCCAGCAGTGGTCTAACCCTTACCTCAGTTCTCGGAGTCTTGGGTTTAGTGGCAGATCCACACGTGCCCAGCTCAGGGGCGAATCCAGGAATCTGTAAACGACTTGCTGGTGTGCTTTCCCAAAGGCCTCTTTCTCTGCAATCTCCCTGGTCCTTCCGAGTTGTTGGGGGTCCTCCACGCTACCACACACTCCTGCAACTGTGCTTCCATCTAGGGCCGAGCAGTGAGAATACAAAGAAGGGGAAAGCTGTGGGTCCACCCACCTTTGGGGACCATAGCTCTTCCCATCAGAAAGGATGTTTCTCCTCAGGGCCTTCAGCACCTGCGGGCCCCCCACCACTGCAGGATTGCTTGGGGGCGGCGGTACAGGAGTTCAGAGGTAATAGCACAGAGGGGGGCTCCTCCGTGCTCTGAGCATCAGGGGTCCTTCTCCCTCCTCAAGGTGATGAGAGCCCTGGGCTCTGTCTGCAGCAGCAGCACCGCCGGGGTCGAGGCTGCAGTCAGTCCTGGCGGGGGGTTATTGAGGGGAAAAGTGGTAAACTGGCGCGTCGTTGCGGGTTTCTTCAAACTCCTCTTCCCGAACCTTTACTTTCCACGGCCCTCAAATAGCTGCTCTGTGCCTTGTGCCGCCTTGTGCCCAGGCTCTATAAAGGCATTCAGCAGAGACAGGCAGGGAGAAGACGCTGCCTCTGTTCCCCCTGGACCAGAACCCCGTTTCCTTCCACTTTCACGTTCTCCCTCCCAGGTTCATCCCTGGAAAGGTCGTGTGGCCGCTTTGATGCTGAGGTGGCATCAGGTCAGTTTAGCTCGTTTACACTTGAAGAGCACGTAGCGTCAGAACTTGCCTCTGGAGTCACCTGGTCAGAAACCTGGCTCCCTCCCAGATTATCGTGAGCTCCCGTGTGCCAGCCTGGGTGCCCCCTCTGTGCCGGAGGCCAGAGAAGGCAAGTCCTGGGAGGGAGAACCCTTGGAAAGTTGGAAACCTGTCAAATGGCCGTGACCCACGCGTGGACACCGGGTTTGACGCTATGGCGGGGCATCCTACAGGTTTAGGTGGTTGCGGTGGGTGTGTTTAAGTAGCCACCCAAGCTCAAATGGAGATGGCCGTGTCCTTAAGATAAGGGGGATCTAAGGAGCAGTCTTCCAGCAGAGCCTACCTTGACCTCACCCGGACCCCAGAACAGGCAGGAGATGGGGAAGGAGAGGAACACCCAGAATGTGGCCTCCGGAGGCTGCAGGTGCTCTCCGCAGAGGACCTTACGGGAGAGAAAAGGATGGTGTTTCAGTGGTTGCCCCTTAGGGCACCTGAAATGATGGTCCGGCCACTAAAGACTGATGTGGTCACCTCAAGAGAATGTATTTTACACATCGATCATGGTAATCTTTATGAGCAGGTTTTGCTACATTTTAGAATGGTACCCAACAACCGAGAGTGTTGCCCCCCCACCCCCGTTCAGAGGGGTGGGGCTCAGGTCTGATTTTGCACAGGTCCAGGGCGAAGGTGCTGGCTCTGAGCACCGCTTAGACTCATAAGTGCATTTGCTCCCTACAAGGTGGAATTGAGTTTCCAGGTACATTTATGCAATGATGTGCTTGACTGACTAATACTGCATTTCTTGGGCTGTTCGTCCCAATACCATTGCCTGGTACATACAAGGTGAGAAACGGTTTCCCGTGGAAAACCTGACAGTGAAGCTGAAAGTGTTCGATAAACTCTGCGCTCATGTACGGGCGTCCAGTTGTTTTATTTTTACAGTGTTTTTCCCCTTGGAAGGAGGGGCGCTCTGTGACTCGGCAGGAGTCCGTCGGCGCCTGGCGCTCAGGTGGCGGCCGGGGAGCTGCGCCGCGGCTTCTCGGAACTGTTCTGTCTCTCCAGCTTCTGTCTGCACACACCTCTCACCGTGTGCCTGCAGGTTTAGTAAGTTCCAGACTGTCCTCCTGGAAGACCTAGGCAGCATCCTCCCCCGGGCCAAAACACGGAAAGCAAAAACCAGCAACGCTGGGCTGTGGGAAGAAGGCAGGAGACCGGCCTCTGCTTCTCGCTGTATCGACTCGTATCGTTTCTTTTCCGAGACGGCTATCCCCGAAACCTCTTTTTCTCCAAGTTATCACCAAGCTGCCTTGCTTTTCTTTTTTCTTCCTTTTTTTTTTTTTTTTTAAGTTAGACACAACAACGGGCGACAGTGATAATGATGAACAGTTTGATTTCAAAACCCTTTCTGAAGAAATCACAGTAAACAGAGTCTGTTTGCCTAAGGAAACGCTCTCAGCAATCAGCTAGTCACACAACCGCCTGTGCTAATGAACCCAGAGCTGTTAACGTGGTTTCTTCAGTTAAATTGATTCATGAATTTTGAAGAGAACATTATCTAATGAATTTTCTTTGAATAGAAAGCAATTAAAAGGACAAATCAGTCTGATTAACCCCAGAGTCACCCTCCTGCCACAAACGGTGTAGAGTTTGAAATTATATCATAAAAAACTAGAGCACATTTGCTATCTTTTTGCCCTCTGCTAATCCATGTAAATTAATGAACAACAAAGTCAATTTCTCTGCTGACCCTTTTCTGGTATCACCTGGATTATGCTGATGTGTAATTTGCTTAATGTTATAATAAAGTCTAAACAGATTTTTCTTTCCCAGTGAAGTGATTATCATTCCCTTCAGTGAAGAAGTGATTTTTCTTATTTAACACGCATGTAAGGGTGTGTTTCCTTTAAGAACCAAATCGCACTTGGCCAGCTTGGCACCGAGTGTAATTAGTGCTATTAGGGACACACTCAGGGACTGCGCCCCTGCCCGTGGAATCCTTCCCTTTGTTGCTGCGTTGGGCGCTCCCGCCCCCCCTCTGGGGGCCGCAGCTCCGTGTCCAGTTCTCCCACGCCGTGCGTCCCCTTCGGAAAGACAATAGGTGTCGGTTCAGACCCGCCTCCTTCACACGCCAGGCTTCTCCCCAGCGCACGCACTCCACGCCCGCGAAACAGCTCTAAACCTGGAGCAGACGGAGGGAATGTTGTCGTGCGTTTTCCTTTTCATTCCTGCAGCGGGATGAAGAGGGAATGCCATTTGATGTGGTTTAGTCAATTCAGATGGGAATGAAGTTGTTTTATCTTTGCGGCCCTGCTCATTACAGATGCCTGTAGCCAAGGTCACCACCAGCCCCTGTGTACCGTGGCGTTTGGCAGTCTAAGCCTGCCCGCCATCGGATGTGGACAGCTAGTATAATATCAGAGCCCAGCCCGTGGCTTCCTGTTCCTTCTGTGTCCCAGCCGAAGTTGGAAATTAACCAGCGGAACAAAAGGTTTCGAAGTTGGTGTGCAAGCAGGACCTTCTGTGCTCACGGAGCGCACTGCGTGCTAATTTATACACACCCGGGTGCCGGGAGAGCGTGTCTCGGGCCTGCCTGGCGCTCGGGGAAGATGGGAGGAAGCCGCAGACCTGTGAGGCACGGTTGGGGACACCTGCAGAGGGGCCGGCCCGCTCCGTACCCTGCGTCGCACGCCTCTTCCTCCGTGTCGGGTGACACGGTGACAGGGCCGTGCGGAGCTGTTTTCGTTGAGAAGAGCACCTCTGTGTATGTTGATGCACCCTCTCTTTCAGGACTGGAAGCCGTTTGTATCCGAGCTGTCGGAGCCGTTGGCCCAAATCGTGTCACTCTGCTCTCTCCCTTCAGATTCGTTCACCAGACAGGCGCTGTGGAAGCTGCTGAAGGCTGTGAAGTTCGGAGAGACGGTTTCTTACCAGCAATTAGCGGCCCTGGCGGGCAGCCCCAAAGCAGCGCAGGCCGTGGGAGAGGCGATGAGACGCAATCCTGTGAGTTTGTGTCCACGTGGCGGCAGCATGGCCGTGGTCGGTGGGGGGCCTGGGCACTGCGCTCAGGGGGTCACAGTGTCCTCTGACTGAAGCGGGTTTCAGGGGCAGCCCGGGCTGCAGTGGGCAGGGAGGACAGGAAGCGTTTGTGGTGGGGACCTCTGGAAGAGGCGTGGGTGGCACTGGCGGGGTGAAGGTGGTAAAGAAGCTTTCCCACGCACCACCGAGACCCTCCCCGCCCCACGACGCGTGTCAGAACCACGGAAACTGCTCGTCACAGTGAGCCCGGGGCGGCGAAGCCTGGAGAAGTGGCGAGCACACGGCCATTCATTCACTGGACAGCTGGGCACGCTGGGTGCCTAGGGCGTGCCCGACGCTCTTCCAGGTGCCGGGAGTACAGCAGGAAACAAAACAGACCCACGCACGAGAGCTTATGTTCTAGAAAAATACACGTGCCGCGGTGTTTTCAAACCCATCCCCGTCGCCTGGGGGCTTTGCTCCGTCAGGAGGTCCAGGCCGTGGCCCTTGGGACCTGGGATGACTCATCGCTTTCGGGCGTGTCCCCAAGCTCCTTCACGTCTTTGTTCCCCCTTGAGTCTGCAGTCAGGCTGGGCTGAGAGCAGGACTCACGGAGCACGCAAGGCCATCTCCCCAGGGGATAGGGTCAGGCCTCAGTGTGGGGTGGCCGCAGGCCTGTCGTTCCCAGGAGTGCAGAGGTCACCTCTGCTCCCCGTCACGCCACACGTGGGCCAAGCGCTGTCCAGTCTCAGGGAGGAAGTCCGCGTGGGTTGTGGAGAGGCCGTGACGTGGGCCTGGCCAAGGCCACACACGCCTGTGGAGCCTGCAGGTGGGCAGGAAGGGCACCCCTGTCCGCACAACAGCTCAGCCCTCTGGGAGACCCCACACAGTTGCATGGGGCCCTGGAATATTCCCGATCTTACTAGTCTCCAGTGCCCGCCAGGGCCTGCTATCACATTGGGAATGGATTCTCCCTAAAGCTGTAGGAAAGTCTCTCATATGGTAGAAGAATGCCATCCTATCGGGAAAAGCAAAGGGAGTCATCACATCATGGGATGGGAAGTTACTAATCAAGTTACTAAACAAGCTCTTTCCCTTGTCATCACATCATGGGATGGGAAGTTACTAAATCAGAGAGGCCCCACTTTTTAAAAACTTGCTGTGGCCCTGCTGTGTTTTCAGAACTACTTCCACCGCTGCTCGCAGGGCAGAGGCTGGCGTTTTGCACACCGCATTCGGCAGCTCTCGCCACTCGGCTCGCGGCCGCCCGAGGGCAGAGCCGGTGTCTCGAGGAGATGGCAGCTTCTTGGCCTTTCTCCCAAACGGCACTGTTACTCTTAAGCAGCAGCTCCTGCCTGCCTCAATGTACATCTGATCCGGAGAAGAGTTTTCTTCCGTATGAAAATACCTCACATCGTCAGGAGCAATATGTGATACGATGACACAGCCCCCCACTTCCCGTGTCCCTGGTCTCCACGATGGAGGCCGGTGGATCTGGTCAGCGTGTCGTTTTGCACCTGTTGTGCCGTAGTGGCGGCGGCCCAGCTACGTCGTTCGCGTACACCTCCTCTGTGCGCTACGGGCCGCGTTTCCGCGCTGAGCGTGGGGTGACGGTGAGTCAAGTTTCTAGGTGTAGTTACTCACGTCTCCCAGTGAAGCTCACGTCACACCTTCCCTCTGGGAGGCCACCGTCTTCTCCCAGGTCCACTCAGTTTGGGGCAGTTTGACTTTGCTCTGGATAGAGAGACCACCCAGAGCGGGCTGTGGTGTCCACTCGGGGCCTCGAGGGAGAACTCTGGGGACTACTTTGCCCCCTCCTGCTTCACGGCGTCATCGTGCTGTGTAGAAATTCTCCCTCTGTCCCCCATCTCCATCCCTGTTTCAGGCCACGCTCCCGTTCACGCCCCACGCGGAGACGTGGTCCTTCTGCCCTCCCTCCCGGCCTCCCTGCCTCCCGCCCTGAGGTTGGCCTCGCGTCCTGGCACCGCCCGCCCCATCAGCAGGCGCGACTCCCATCCTTGCCGTGAAACAGCTCCGCTCACTGACGCGCACAGATGAGCAGCCCCTCACCTGCCCCCTGTGACGCCCGCGGTTTCTCACTCTGCAGTGGCGAGGCCTTGGCTGTCCGCCGATGGCGCTTGTGGCGACGTTCAGAAACATTTATTGTCCTGCAACCAGCGGGACTCTCTCCTCTTGCTATTAATCTCTATGACTGTTGCTGCTCAAGTATGGCCTCAGCCACTGAAATTTATACAACAGGATCTCACAGGGCTTAAAACTCTACCGTCCATGAAGTCCTAGTCTGGACGTCCCCATCACGTGTCCACGCCGAGGGCGGCCACGACGACACACTCGGGCGGAGGATTCCGCCCGCCCCGCGTCCCCTCTTCTCAGCTCCCTTCCGTGCCAAGGGGGACGGGAGGTGGTGAGCACTCTGTGGCCTTTCCCTGGGCGTTCCTCTGTAGCTGGGCGCTGCCTGTGACTCACGCAGGGACCTCAACTTGATGAGAGGCTGCAGAGGACCCGACAGAGGCCTCCAGGTGTGGCTCAGAGGCACCGGAGGTGCCCCTGCAAGGAGATGCCTGCTGCGTGGGGCAGCTCGGCGGGAATCAACCGCCCTCAGAGGGGTCCCACAAAGTTGGTAAAAGAGAACCTCCTCAGAACGGGCCGGGGATCTCAGTGGTGACCCAGGGACCTGAGGGAGGAAGGGGCCCAGTCAGGGACTGGCTGGCGTGTCCGCCTTCTCGGCGCTGATGGCAGGGGCCCGGCCACAGCACCACACACGTGGGCTCCAGCACAGATAGCACATCGTAGAGGCTTACCCGCTGAAAACATCTTGTGTTCCGGCCGGGAAGAACGGCTGTGCGTTTCAGGAGGAGAGCGGCAGGTGGGTGTGGAATGTTCCAGACCACCGTGAGGCCCACGGCGCGCTGATTCCTTAGGCGGCTGGCGGTAAAAGGACACGTGCTGGCTCCCGCGACGACACGTGCTCTTGGCCTGGGCTGCTCTCCCCACGCCAGGCTGAGGGGCGGTTTTTGCGGTGGTGTGGTGGGGGAGTTTCGTCCCATTCCAGGCCCTTGGCTTTTCCATGGTTTTCCGTGAAGGAATCAACAGCCCGGGTGAAACGGTTTCGCAGCCTTCCGGAAGACCCTCTCTCAGGCCCAGCCTGGGGGACAGGCCGTCTTCCGGTGGGGCGGGTTGAAGAGGCCTCACGCCCTCCCCGGTAAAGCACCCTCCCACTCATCCTCAGACAGAATTTGCTAAATGCAGTTCAAAGGCAATCAATACTTGCACAGAGAGTTTCTCCACCTTCTTCTAAACAAACGCATTCCTGAGGAGTTAGTTTATTCACAGATTGCCATGAGCGTTAATGACCCCCTGAGTCTTGTCCTGCCCGTCACCCAGATGGCTGTTGATAAAGATTTAGCAGCATGTTCTAAGTGTCAGGGCTGTCAGTGGGGCTGAACCATTTGACCAGAAGAAAAAACGCACAGGGAGCTATTGATTACAGCTTCTCGGTGTCACTTGTTCACCAGGATTTAGGTATTGATGAGGCCGCAAGTGAAAACAAGCTCTTTCCCTTGTGGGCTGCTACCCACAAGAACAAAGGCGAAGCTGGAGAAAATATTCAGCCGGCACCAGAATCAGAGGGATTCCATTATTGATCGAAAGGCCCCTTCGTGTTATTTTTGTTGGAGACAAATCTATGGGTTTGGAAGTTTTATAGCATTTGAGAAAGGGTCTGTGTAAGTGATGGATTCGCGTACTGGATGAATTAGATTTCACAGCGTGAAGATTTCAATGCAGCTGTGATATTATGAGCTTCGTGGTTGTTGATAAAAATTGCATTTCGTGTAGCACAGGCTTTAAAGGAGAGGGCATAGAGGGTGCAGATCCTTTGAAATGTCCTGAGGGCCCCAGTGAATTTTAGCAGGATTCGTCATCCTGATAGTCTGAAACTTGCCACCAAAATCAGCACAAGCAGAAGCAGTGTTCCCATTTCCGGAGGGAAAGATAGTGTGTGTTTGGTAAGACACCAGTTCTCCATCAAAGATGAAGACTGGTCATAGCTATCGTCATAATTGCTGTTCCAGGCCAGCAGTCCTGTTATCTGCGTCCTGCATAGAAAGGGAGAAAGGTCCACGTTACACACTTTGGTACAATTTCATAGTTTGTTGGGCGAGAGGGAAGAAAATCAAAGCTCACTTGTGAAATCTGCTGTTCGGTAGGAAAACTGAATTGGTGCCTAAATGTTTGTAAGACTAAATTGAATTAAATGTCTGTCTCTTTATCAGTCAAAAACTTGAATTGTATATTACCTAATCATGTCCTCCCAGCAATTATTAATGTACTATTGTATTTGATAAAAACCCTCCGTCAGAGCAAACAATCTGTTCTGAAAGTTTCCCGCTACTCCCTCCAGGCAGATGGGAGCTGGGTGCCGCGGGCGGGGCTCGGCGGGACTCGGCAGCGTGTCTGCGTCTCGCTCAGTCAAACTGCACTGGAGAGGAAGTCTGAGCTCACCCTCCCTGTGCGGGGTCAGAACCCCACAGACGATGCGAGTTACCATGGCAACTCTAACTTCTGGTCCAAGGCGGGACTAGTCTGTGATGTGCGGGAAGTCAGGTTCCCACCTCCCAAGCCAACTTACTTACGTGCCAGCGCCCCCAGGCCCCGCCTCGGCGGTCCCCTGGGGGCAGTGTACAGAGTGTGGGGCTGGAATCCCCTCTCGGCCCCTAAGCAGCCTGTCAGCTTGGGCCGGAGGCTTCACGTGTCCCGAAGTTGAGAGTGCCTGGTCTGGGCTCGTTGGAGGACACGATGTCACGATGTGCACATCAGGCATGCTCTCCCCAGAGCATCATTACTGAGCAACGTGTCTAGGACAGGGACTGGGGATCCAGCCAACCTCCTGGGACAGGTGCAGCCCCACAGAGGGGCACTTCCTGGCAGGCGTGTGTATGTGTCTGGTGCCCAGCAGGTGACACCCTGCTCCACCCACAGTGAAGGGCCTCCGGTAAAGGCAGAAGTAGGAACGACCGCCCGAGGGAGCAGGGGGTGCCCAGATACCATGAGAGGAGGTTCCCCCCACGGGTGGGGTCTTTCAGGGTCTGCGCCCAGCTCCCCACCCCGGCACCATCTCCAGAGTGGGCCCCGGTTCCTGTACCTGTGCCCGCTGCTATGACCTTCTTTGTGGAGCGGCCACCGTGATGTTCCCACAGGGATGAGAGCTCTCACCCCAGCATGCCCTGGGCCTGCAGTGGCCGCCCACCGGTGCCCCTTCCTCCCGCCAGGATGGAGCTACCTAGGATGAAGCCTTTCTTCCCCAGGGACTCCAGAGCAGACCCTTCCCTTAGCAGAAGTCTGAACTCTGCCGAGGCCTGGGGAGTCCCTCCAGAGAGCAGCTCTTCTCAAGCTCTGAGTAACTGCTTGTCCGGATCCTTACGCAGAACAACCATTGGTCTCCCAGAGCCCCGTGCAGTGGGAACACGGGGTACAACTCCTTGTGTTTGGTGGCCCCCGGCATGTGGCCGTCCCTGGCACACGGGGTGTGCTCTAAGCTGTGTCCACTGGCTGCCCAGGAAGACATCTCCCATCCACTGTGGTTTTCAGGGGCCGTAATTACATCCCTTTCTTTCCTCCCATCTTCTGAGCCAACTGAGACATGAGTAAAGGATGTTAGCTTTATTAGGATAAAAGCTTGACTGGAGAGGTGGCGTGGCCATAGCCATAGCCATGGCAGGCTTTGCAGGAAGTCCCGCCAGAATTAGACGCCCCCCCGCCCCGTCCCGTCACTGGTCCCTGCAGGGGCGGGCGCTGACCATGTCTTGGAAGAGAAAAGGGCACCCCATGCCGTGGGGCAGGCAGTCCCCCTGCAGGACTCCACAAGGTGCCAAGCTGAAGATTCTCGTCCATTCTTCCAAGGGTGGCTGCTCAGGGAGTCGTCCTCCCCTCAGGGGGTTTGCGGGGGAGAGACCAGGCCCGGAGCAGCCCTCCAGTGAGGTCCTCCACGTGGAAACCAAAAGCAAGGGCAGTGGCCACTGCAGCCCCTCCACCCGTGGCTGTCAGAGCTCCGTGCGGACAGCGGCGCTGCCGTTCCAGGAACAGACCCCAAGCAGGGCTCCCGTGCGCATGCTTGGGACTCCTGCTGAGGAGGCCCCGCCAGAGAGGACAGGGGCTCCCCGCCCTGGTGGGGTTGGCAGCGCAAGTACGAGGTCAGGGGGAACTAGGCCTGTGAGTGGCTGCAGGAGTAGCGAGCAGCCCTCACGAAAGGGCCCCTCACTCCCATCGGCGACTGCGGGCCCTGGGGTCCAGTCCAGTCTGGTACGTGCGGTATCAGACCCCTGCAGGTCTGTGTGGTGCCAGCTCTGGGCCAGGAAAAGAAGGTGCCGGGCGCTGGGGGAGGCCCTGTCCTCGGGGCATCAGCGCCCGGTCCACACGCCTGCCTGCCTGTCCGGCCTCCCGGGAACCAGGCCCTCACTCTCCGAGGCTGGACCAGCCTTGCCCCTCCCCTGGGACTCGTGCTGCTGCATTGTGGGCCTCGGGTGAGCTTCACTGGGTGCACAGAGCCCAGCCTGGGCCCGTGTTTCCTGGTGCATCTCAGGGACACTCGGCCCCTGGGCGACTGTCACTGCCCTTGGTCCCAGCAGCGGGGCCCTTCTGATAGTCGGCGGTTCTCTGTGGGCTGTGTTTGGACTTGTTTTCACTGTGAAGTGGCGCTGCTTTTAGTGGAATCACTCTGTTGATTTAAGCAGGTGCCTGACGACTCCAGGCGTGAAAGGCCAGGAGCAGCCTTGTCTTCCCATTAGGGCTTCTTTTGGGGGGGTGGGGCGGGGGGAACCATGTGGGATGAATGAGGGTGGGCATGGGCCGAGGGTCCTTGCTGGGATCAGTGGAAGAGCTGGCTGCCCCATCCCAGCAGGTGGGGTACTGGTGGCGGCTTTTCAGGTGGGAACAGGTGGAACTGGAGCTTCTCAGACTTGCCAGAGACTAAGGAGGAAAGCAGGTCCCCCCCAGTGCACGGGGGTAGTGTAAAGCCGGGGTCAGCAAACCTTTTCTATAAAGGGCCGTTCAGTCAATATTTTAGGCTTTGCAAAAGCAGCCACAGGTACGGAGTACCGAGTGGGCGTGGCTGTGTTCCCATAAAACCTTATTTACAAAAACAGGCGTGGACTGCATGGGGACGGCCACACGTTCCAGCCTCTGGTTTGAAGGGGCCTGTGTGAGTACAGCATTCCCCGAAGTTTCTTCTTAACATCTTGGAAGTGTTGGAGAATTTTACGTGGTACCTAAACTTGGAAATGTCATTTTAAATTCTGCCTCCGTTTTAAATCCCTTATCAAGTGAAATTAAGCTTTCTCCTCCCCAGTCGTAGCATAAAGGGGTTCTCTAGAAAATGCCCCACATTCGCCTCAGGCGTTGGGCCCCTTCCCAGCCCACGCAGGATGCTCAGAGGCCAAGGGGTGAGCAGTGCTGAGACAAGAGCCTGCAGGTGGCCAAGCCCTGCGAGTTGGGCCCTGGGTCCATCGTGGTCAGGGGCCTTGCCCTGGATCCCGAAAGACCACACTGGCCTGGAGCCCAGCCTGACGGTGGCTGCCCCGCTGTTTTCCAGATGCCCATCCTTATCCCGTGCCATAGAGTGGTCTGCAGCAGCGGAGCCCTGGGCGGCTACTCTGGAGGCGTGGCTGTGAAAGAGTGGCTTCTGGCCCACGAAGGCGGCCCGGTGGGGAAACCAGCATGTGGAGGGGGCTCCCGTCCCGCGAGAACCTGGCACGGGGCCCTGGGCGGCGCCACCAGCTCCCAGCCTGCTGGCCAGGATTGAGTGTTTGTAGTAACAGCTCGCTGGGAGCACGGCGGGCGGCGGCACTGCCACATTAAAGGGGCTGGAGCCGTAGGGGTGCTGCGTGTCTGCTCCTTCTTTTCTACATTTTACGACAAAGTGAGTTCAGTGACTGGCCGCTGTGCGTCTAACTTGTTCCCTTCTCTCACACTGTCACTGTTCCATTTCTAATACTGTTAAGTCAGGGCTGAGACAGTGGGGGGCTGGCAAACATGAGGGCGACTGCCCCGGAAGGAGGGGGCATCCGGCGTCCACCCCCTGCGTGCTCCCCGCCTACCCTCTCCTCTTGGCTGTTGAAGCTGCTGGCATGGTGCTGCTGGAGAAGAGGGGACGGGCCCTGGAAACAGGTGCTTACTGAGATTCTCCAGCCTTATTTTTCCAACTGCCAGAAAGCGAATGCAGGGTGCATCCACTGGGGGTCGTGTCAGTGGAAAGAAAATAACCGCTTCCCAGAAAGATTTGGGAAAACAAACAGCTCTTGGCGCATGGGCGTGGTTGAAACGGCACCTCTCTGAGGAATGGAGTCTATCCCAGCCTTTCTCTGGACAGAAGGTGACGAGGGATGCCGACCTCTCCTTCCTGACACCTGACGTCGAGCCTGGAAGTCCAGGGTCACACACGAAGGCGGGTCAGCTCTTGTCACCGACGGCAGAGAGGAGCGTCTCCAGCATCCGCCGGGCACACTGTCTGATACTTCAGTATCGTGTTGTCACTTTAGCGTTATAATTGACTTATCCAAAAAGCGTAAGGGAAACTTGTAGCTCTGTTTGTGGATAAATAATATGTATGGAGAAAATAAACCATGCCCAAGTGTTCAGTAGAATGCTGTGTCTTTGTCGAGGGTGCCTGTGACAGTGTAAACAGCCGCAGGGAGGCTTGAGCGGTTTGTGTTTGTCACCGGAAACCTGGCTAAAAATACAGCCCTGCACGGGTACAGTTTGGGTGTACTGTGTATCTCATGGTACCTTCATATCAACAAAAGAGCAGGTACCTAACACAGACAAACTAGGCTTTTCTCACCAGTTTACAA
The DNA here is from genome assembly GCF_963924675.1 of Phocoena phocoena. NCBI lineage: Eukaryota > Metazoa > Chordata > Mammalia > Artiodactyla > Phocoenidae > Phocoena > Phocoena phocoena. The sequence goes on along the minus strand of NC_089234.1, from coordinate 2,833,737 downwards.
TTTATTGCATCCCTTTCTTAGGTCAGCCAAGTTAATTCTGGATTTTTTCCCTCAAAAATAAAATACGACCATTTCCGCATTCTCTTCTGATCTTGGTCCTTCTCAGGACTTGGTTACGGCGGAGTCGCGCTCCCGAGGGAGCTGCATAGATGTCTGATCTTCGGATGGGACCCTGAGTCTCGCCGCCGCGACCGTCCATTCTCACGGGGGCCCTCGGCTCGGCGAGCTGTGAGAATTGTGAGTGTCTCCACGTACGAGCAGAGGGCCTGTTTCTCTGTCCCGATGTGTTGGGAGGACGAGTGGGGGACCTGGGGTGCCCTTCGCACTTGGGGGCTGTGAAGGTGGTTGGCTGCGTCCCGAATTGTGTAAGGAAAGTGCTTTGCTCCAGTGACTGACAGTCCCAGGACCCCTCCTCTGCCCGGAACGGAAGCGCAGGCTGCGGCAACCGGCCCGGGGGCCTGGGTGCGGGGCTGTCTGTGCGCTTCCAGTAGAGGGCGCCACCGTGGTGCCCTGGGCGGCGCTGGGGAGCCCCGGCCCTGCTTCTGCTCAGCGACAGGTTTGAAAGTGGGGTAGGGTAGAACTCCGATCCAGATGCCCTGCTGTAGTCCCCGGAGCACGTGCCGTCCAGGCTGCCAACAGGCGGGCAGGCCTCTCTGCGGTGCGGTCAGCCCTGAGGACACATCGCAGGCCCCATACCCTCTGCACGCGGGCTGGGCCTCGGCCTGGAGAGTAGGCGTCCCTTAGGGGGACGGGGGACTCCCGCTGTGATCTCCAGATCCTCAGGCGGCCTCCGAGCGAGGGTCCCGGGCTGTGCAGCCTGCAAGGGCCCGGCCCGCCGGCAACGCTGCCCGAGGGGACCCTGCAGCTCCGTGGCCTGGGCGCCACCGGTTTGGGCGCCACCTTGGGGCCACACAAACCCTGCTCTTTTTCCTGCTTCCCGGGGCCTCCTCAGCCATCAGAACACGCTTGAGAGACGCCCCGGGCTCCCACTGGCAGAGCCGTCTCCCCAAGTGCGGGCCACGAACCGCTCCAGGGACAACGGGCTCCGAGAGGCCGCCTGGAGCCGCAGCCGCTGGAGGGGCAGCAGGTTTGTGAAAATGCAGGGGACGGGAAAGGCACAGGGAAACACGACAATATTTTCCCCGTGAAGAGAGATGATGAAGCAAGGAGGCTGAGTCCTTTGGCCGCGGCCCCAGGTCCCCTCACGGGCGGGTTTCCCTCCATCCAGTGCCGGGCCTCGACCCGCCAGTACCAGACCCGCGGGGCAGCCACTCGGCCAGCGCGTGCTGTGTTCGCCGTTCCCGAACACCCGGGTCGTGAAAGATTCAGAAATAATATTTGTTTCTGCGGAAGCACACATGTAATGAAATAACTGCCCTGACCACGCGGGAGGCTGGGCTGCAAAGGGTCATCGTGTTCTTCTCCTGGTGCTTTTCCCACGACGGGCGGGAGGGTCACGTAGACCCACTCGCTCGCCGCGTCTGAGGCTGCAGAGGGGGGGGACGCGACGGCAGAGCCTGACTCCCTGGCGCCCGAAGAAGAGGGGCTGGTGCTGCCGAGGGGCAGGGGAGGTGCGGGGAGGGGTCGGAGCCGCTCGGGCAGCCAGGCCTCTGGGGAAGGGGGCGGGTCCGCCGTGGAGGAAGTTGGTCGGGGTTTTTAACTCGAGTCTGCGCACAGCCGACGCAGACAGTAGCCGGCCGGTGCGGCGTGGTCACTGCCTAGCAGCAGTGTCGTCTCCAGCTCGCGCTCTTCGGGTGCCCGTTCCCGCCCAGGGCCTCGCGTTTCCACCCCGCATTCTTCCTTAGGCAGCGCCTCTGCTCTGAGCAGCCAGGCATGTCCAGGGAGGGAGTCACTGTTCCTTAAGCTGTTGTGAACAGCAGTGTCATCCCAGACCGAACTTCCTTAGAAGCGTCAGCGTGGGAGAGAACCGAGCAGGCGGGTGGCCCAAGAGCTCTGGGAAGCGGTGGCGTGGTCGGGTGGAGCCCGTGGGTTTAGGCGCTGCTCAGAGGAGCCCAGGGGGCGGGGAGCCCCGCTTGGCGCGTTTGTCCTGGCGCAGCCCAGGCAGGGCGCGCAGGGCGCACAGGCCCCGCTGGCTGCGTCCTCCGCACCCGCAGGCTCACCCGGGCTGCTGGCGCGGCTGCAGCTATGCCACAGGCAGCAGTGCCAGCTCGAGCCTCGGCCACCGTGGGAACAGGCAGGACGTCACAGCCGAGTCGGCGCGGACAGTCCACTTCACCTCAGAGCTTGCCCAGGACCTTAGTGCTGTTTTGATTTCAAGCGGCAATGGTAACAAGTTATCTTACCGTGGGGCGCACAGAAGCCTCCAGAGTCTGTTTTCTTTTACTCAGAAGAGTTTCCCAGAAGACCGGTCGGGAAGCTAAGCCTTTCCCTGTGGCCTCTGAGCTGGGACGCGCTTGGGCCTCCAGGTGCCTTGTCTGCTGGTAGGTTTTCTCGCTGCCATCCTGGCGGGGGGTCCTGGGGACGGGCACTTGGACGCCCTCGGTGAGGATTGAACTGTGTTTGGCCTCTCCCGGCCCAAACAGGGTTTTTCTTTCTTCTTCACGGGCATTTGATTGAAGTTTGTTTAGGGAGCTGAAGCTCACATCAATTTTACCTGTTATCAGTTTGAAAGACCCTGAGATTTAAATGGAACTCTGCCAAGCAGCCCCTGTCTGTCTGTCTGAAGGAAACAGGGTGGCAGTTGAAAGCCAGGCCTGGAGCCTGGAGAAACTGCAGGACCCAAGTCTCTAAGTGACTGAGGGCAGCCGTCCAGGGTCCTTGGACGCTGTGGCTCCAGATGCGGACAGATGGACGGCGTCTGGCCTCCGTCACCCAGGTCGCCTCCGGTGGGATCTGTGCTGGGCGGGCGGTAGTGGACGAGGACGCGAGGACGGCGCCTTGATGGATGAAAGGGTGTCGTTAACAGGCCTTTAACGTTTCCCATTCATGTTTTTTTCACTGAAAAAAGCCACAAGAAAAATATTCCACGTGGACGGCAGTTAAGATTGATCCGAAAACATGGTGTTAGTGCTGCTGGCGCCCGCAGCGGCCTTCCCACCTAGCAGCTTGCTTGCAGCTGCCACTTTGGGATGGGGGGATGGTGCTCGGACTCTCAAGTGGCCACAGGGTACAGGACGGACTCTCCCAGTGGTCGTCAGGGACTCCGATGCGACGGGATGCTGAAGGAGGGGGCAGGATCTGCCACCCCAGGCTCCGAGCTGGCTCCAGGGAGCTCTCCAAGCGGCTCTGCCGGGCGTGTGTGTGTGTATGTGTGTGCGTGCACGTGTGCCTGTGTCTCGATGCCAGTCCCGGGGCAACGGAGGGGGGTAGCCAGGGATGGAGCAGAGGGGCTGGGAGCTTCACCTCTTCTTTCCTTGTTTCTCAGGTTGGGCCATCCCCCTGGCACACACAGCACCGCACGCACACACACATCAGGGTCTTTCTTAAGTCTTCCCGTCACATGTCACTCTTGTTTGGTTCCCAAACACAAGCAATATGTGTGCTTCCAGACTGGTTTGTTGACTTAAATTAAGAAAACCCCAGCTGGAGAAGATATCAGTGTCCAAACATTAAGCAACATGTGATATTGTGCAAAAAGTATTGCTTTTGCGTGTTCTGATCGCCATGACAACAGGGCGGAGTGGATGCACATGTGAGACTTCTGGCAGGAAGCACAGGCGCAGGTGCGCGGCCGAGCTGCGGGCCCAGCGGGCAGGTCTGGCCCCGGGGCTGTGGGCACGTTCTTCTGCACCGGGCCAGCCTCAGCACCCCCTGGGCCTCTGAGGGGCCTGTGGGCGGGGGGGGGTCTGGCCCCAGCTGGAGGAGCAGAAAGCTGAGCCTCAGATCCAGCTGAACTTGGACTTGTCCCCCCAGCTCCTGTGAGCAGAGTGGGTGCAAACACGTGGCCCATCACCCCGAGCTCAGGGGCCCCTCACGGGCGATTGTGGACCCCTGGAGGCCCGGGAGGAGGGGAACGCGACAAGGCCTGGCCTGACGGCCAAGGGGGCCGGCACAGCAGGTGTTTGAAGGCCCAGAAGCCAACAGAGCCTCGGAAGAAGTGGTGGCAGTCAGGACGTGGGGGCAGGGCGGCCACAGTTCCGTCGAGGAAGGTCGGGCTTGATGCGGTTGGGAGGCGCTTGACCCCGCTAGCTTCTGTGACAGGGAAGCTCTGCACGTGGCAGGGGGTGCTGGCCTCGTCTGCAGCCTCCGACGGGAACCTTTAATCTGCTGCTCTTCTGAGCGGTGGCCGAGGGCCCCTGGCTGCCTGTCTGCCACCCAGAGTGACCACGCGCTGGCCCCGCGGCCCCCGGGCAGCGAGGAGGAGCTGCTGCGAGGCCAGCAGTGCAGCGGCCGGCCAGGAGACAGCAGCTTGGGCACGAGGGAGCGTTCAGTTCCAGAACGTGTACTTTTGTTGGGATAAACTCTACGTAACCTGCGACAAAAGCAGTACGAAGCGATTTTAAATCTCTGGGGCCCTGAGAAAAGCCAGGTGCTGTGTGTGTCTGACAGCCCTGAAGCCCTGCCCTTCCTCTCTCCCCAGGAAGGGAGGAGAGGTGCAGCGTGGTCCTCGCCCACCTGCCTCCACAGCGACGGGGACTGGCGCCGTCCCTGTGCTGCCGGACCCCCAGCCGGGCCGTGGGAGGCGCACTTCCTTCCTGCCGCTGATCTGGGAGAAGGACAGCCCCCTGCCCGCCCCCAGGGAGCCCTGGGAGTGTGTGCGCCATCGCTTACTCCCGGGCCGGTTGTGTCGTCCAGCTGTGTCCCAAACACACACCTCTGGCCTCCACGTGACTTTAGCCAAAAGCCTGTGTCCAGTCTGAGCTGAGAGCCCAGCCCTGCTCACCTGCCGCGGGGCTCCCACACCGTCTCCAGGCCGAGTGCCTCATGCCAAGCTGAGAACCACATTTATTTAAAAACTGCCTTTTCTTTGAGATTCAGAATGACACGTCTACGTATCGCAGCACCAAGCGGCACGTAGCTGTCGGTCCTCTTCCCTGCAGACGCCTGACGTCAGTGCCAGGAAGCAATGTGACAGGTATTCCGCAGTTTCAGGCCAGTTGGTCTCAGATGTCGATGAACATATTTTCACAAGGAAAGCGTGGAAGTTCGTCGCGTGTTAGGCCTGAGCCTGCCAGGGTGCTGCCGGCCCGTTTATCGCCAGTGACGGCCTCCTCTTCTCGTCCCCAGCCCCCCCCTCGCCCCCTTCTCCCCTCTGTCGTCCCCACTACCCCCCAAGGGTTTCTCGCAGACCCCACTCCCGACACAGGTGTCTGTGGACTCTCCAGCCGGTGTCTGTCGTGCTGGTTCTGAACTCTCAGGCTGCTGCGGCCTCTGGGCTCCGTGCTGGGAGGACAGTGCCAGGCTGGGAGGACAGTGCCAGGCTGGAGCGTTCTCTCCTCGGTGCGCCTCGAGCTGACCCCTCTGGGCTGCTGTGCGGAAGGCAGGCGGCAGTAATGCCCACGGGTGAGGAGCTGGGATCGGAGCCCGGTTTATCCACTTCAGTGGCTGCGTTGTCCTGCGTGTGCCACGTGACCGCTCCACAGCTTGGTTTCTGTAGCGGATTGAATTGGGGGCCCCAAAGAGAGATGTCCACGGGCAGACCCCTGGGACCTGCGCATCTGGCCTCATTTGGGAAAAAGATCTCTGCAAATGTGGCTCTGTGAAGAATCTCAAGGTGAGATCATCCCGGATTATCTGTGTGGCCCTGAATCCAATGGCTACCTCCGTCTCAGAGGCCAAGGGGGAGGAAACCCAAGGGGGAGGGAGGCCCTGTGAAGAGGGAGGTGGAGACTGGGATGATGGGCCACAAGCCAACGTTGCCAGGAGCTGCCAGGAGCGGCTCCAGGGTCCAGAAGGGGTCTCCCCCTAGAGCCCCTGGGGAAGCGCAGCCCTGCCGACCCCTGGGTCTCGGACTCCTGGCCTCCGGAGCAGCAAGTTTCTGTTGCTTTAAGCCCCCGGTCACTGGTACTTTGGTGCGGAGGCCCCAGGACACTGACACGGCTTCCTTATCCGTGTAGAGGGGTGTGTGGCACGTCGTCACGCTGTCAGGTTGCAGTGAGTTATCCCGGGAAGCCCTTAGCCCGCTGCTGGGAGCGTCCTGCGTGCTCGGCAGGCGGCGGTGGTGGAACCCCCCGCAGGCTAGCTGCGGGAGCCCTGGGGATGTGTGTGATCTCAGCAGCCACTCGTCCACTTTGCATGGGCTTCCTGAGCGTTTAATGCATCAGAGTCTCACCTTGCTCCCTTCACTTGCCCCTTGACCGTCATTTACAGTGAAGCCCGGGGGCAGCTCTGACATGGGTTGCCAAGGCCGTCCCTGAAGTGAGAAAGACTTGGTGTTGCCTCTTTTCTGGCTTGTTGACAACGGAGGTTGTGGGTTGTTGCGAACACCAGGATGGGTGTGCAGAGTCACAACAGACCTGTGTCGGGGTGTTGCAGGTCCAAGCAGTGACCCGAGAGGCTGCCCTGTGCAGGTGACACTCAGAATGTCTGGCAAGACTCTGACCATGGCCGCAGCACTGCTTACGGACCGTAAGCAGCGACAAAGGTGACTCGCAAAGGCCACGCTCCCCGCTGGCCGGGCCGGCTCTGCGGGTCAGGGACGGCATGCCAAGCTCAGCTCAGCCAGCGGGACGCATCTTTGCTCAGGAGCCACCAGGTACGTTTGTGGTACCAGTGATGCCAGCGTGGTGTCCTGAATCCACCATAAACAGGGCGATGCAGGGCTGATGCAGAACAGACCAAGTGGATCCACGGACCCAAATGGCAGGTCGGGAGTAGAGGAGGGTACGGATGACATCAGCCATCCCATGAAGAGATGTCCGCCTGGCTGATGGTCCCAGAACTGCAGGTTTAAGTGTGAGACAGCACTTTATTATAAGCTGGATTAAATAATAAAAAATGTGTAATTCTCTGCCTGCAGCGTTGTGCAAAGGATGGGCACGCACACACACACACACACACACACACACACACACACACTCACTCTCCCTCTCTCTCTCTGTCTCTCTCTCTCTCTGCCGGAGGAGCAGGCCATTTCGTTATAGGGCAGTTAGGTAATGTTAAAACGTGAAATTCCCCCAAACAATTCCACTTTTAGGAACTTACTCTGGGGAGAGGTTTCCACGCGTATACAAGGCTACAGTTACAGGGATACTTGTCATACCATTATTTGTGACGGCAACAAGTAGGAAACTACATAAATGTCCCAAGGACATGGGTTGACTAAGTCATGATCCATCTGTACAATGTCAGGCAATCCTGCCACTAAAAATGGTAACGTGAGTCTGTGTTTATTGACATCAAAAAGAGGGCCTTGACTCACTGCTGAGTGATGAAGGCATGTTGTTCTATGAAACAGGTTTGTTTAGTTGGGCTTAAGAGTGTAAGACTGTGGAAGAGAATCCATCAGAGTATTTTCGTGGAGATATCTTGGTGGAAAGAGTTGGGGAGAATTGCTGTGTGTGTGTGTCTGTGTTGCTTTCCAGTGTTGTTAAACTTTTATAGAATGTATGTATGTATTATACAATCAGAAAACTATGATCCATGTTTCTGTCTTAAAGATATATATTTACACATAAACACACATATGTATACATACATATCTTTTTTTTTTTTAAAGACCATCTGTGGAGCGGAGTACAGCAATGATTATCTCAGCCCGAGGAAATCGTGAGTAGTTGGATTTCCTTTTCTGTGCTAATCTGTAGATCCTAAATGTTTCCAGTAGAAATGGGTTATGTTTGTACTTATGAAAGCACATCTCTTTCCTCTATGAAGAAGGGTCCCTGGCAGATGTAGTGAGAAGACAACGCTGGCAAACGCAGTCTGGTCTCAGGAGTGGTGTGGCTCAGGAGACAGCCCCACCGTCTGTTTACCAGAGGTCCCCTCTCCACTTGCAGAGCAGTGAGGCCATGCGAGCAGTGTGCACACTCCCTAACCAGGCCGTGTGGCACCAGTGTACATACGAGTTCGGCTCGGGGTGTGTCTCAGAGTACAGAGTCATGGAAGGAGGTGTGGGTGAACTAGAAAATCAAGAGGGGCTTCCTGGAGGAGGTGGCGCTCGAGCGGCACTGTTAGCTCTGGACAGGACATAGAGGGCATTTCAAGTGGAAGGAGCAGCCAGATGCCTTAGAGCAGAGGTGAGCACAGGTGGCTTTGGCCCCTGCGATAGGAAACCAGGGACCAGCAGGAAAGTGGCCGTTGTCGGGCAGGGGGAGGACAGACACCCCTGCCGCAGCCCCAGGCACGAGGGGTCCGTTCTTGGTGGGTTTGGTGTGGTCACCAGTCAGGAAAGCAGTGCGCGGCAGTCATCAGCCCTGTGCTGAAAGGGGGACACCTCGGATTCCAGCACCGCCGGCTGCATGGGGCAGGAGCCCCTCCAGGCCTGCGCAGCTCCACGCCCTCTGGGGGCTCTCCCTCCGCCTGCCCGGGGACGGCGTGCCCCTCTGAACGGCTCCTTGGCCCACTGAGTGTCGCGCGGCACCTCTGACGTGGGGAGCTGTCACGGGACAGGACAGGCTTTCCGGCAGGAGAGAGACCAGAAGGAGGGCGGGCCCGGGAGAGGACCGCGTGGGCCGGGCTGGGGGGCCTTCTGTCCTCGGGGTCGGGACCCATGAGAACACAGTCCGCCTGGCAGAGCAGGCCTGAGCCGCGCGACGCCAGCCCTCTTGTCTCGGCTTCCCTGTGTTTTACATAATGTCGCTGTGTAATCCTTAGAGCTAACGGTACTAACTAATTAGTGTAAAACACTTTGAAAATATAAGGAATTCAGATGAGGAGTATAATTGGCCAGTCCTCCTGGTACTGACACTTTCACTGTGTCTCTGACGGAGCTGTGGCCTGACTTCATCCGGGAGATGTGGTTGTCCAGGCAGGGGGCAGGCGTAAGCAAGACGGGCTGTCCTTAGCCCCAGATGGGACGCAGTGCGCCCCGGGCTACCGTGGGGCCGGGAGGAGTCAGCTGGCCAGCCCGACTGCCTCACCGCCCCAGGACCTCAGGGAGCCATGGGGAGGGGCTGGGTTGGCCCGAGGCTCCAGGTCGCGAACGGATTAGCGCCCACAGCCTGGTCGAGGCTGGGGGGAAGGGCAGGGCCCAGGTGTGGCCAGCCCCGAGGTGGCTTCGGGTACTAGCCGTGGCCTGCCGGTCGGCAGCAAACCTGTTTGACGTCCCCTCTCTGGAGTAGAGTTTATGATGCCACCTTGCACTTCCTCCTGAGGGTGCAGACGGAGCTGTGAGGCGCCTGGCACGTGCAGTGTATCCTCTTTTCTTCTTTAAGAGATAAATGCAGGGTCTCCTTCTCAGTGGGCAAGTCACTCAGAAAAGATATCCAAGCCCCAGACCTGGACAACACTTGGCCTGACCAGTCCACCCCTGGGTGTGGGTTTTCCACTGGCGTTATTGGAGAAAAGACGATCGCGTGTTCTCTTTGGTGTGCTACTTTCTAAGGATGTGTGGAGCTGTCGGCACATCATTAATCTCTCTTTAAACCAGGGCGACAATATTTACATTTAAGATCAAGACGATGGTTATCTGAAGAATTCCCCTGGAAGCTCTCCTCACAACTGGAGGAACACAGCAGCCAGTAAGCAGAGCCACATCCTGGGCCAAAAATAACAACGAGCTGGTCCCGGAGACCCAGACTTAACCGAGGGTGATGTAGGTGAGGCCAGCGCCCAACAGAAGCTGGTCGGCTGCGGTCAGCAGGATGAACTCGGCCTCAAGAAAAATGACGGCCGAGCCACGCATTCGGTGACTGAGCACTCAGACACAGCTTGGCAGGTGTCTGCTTCAGACAGGCCAGCGACCAGAGGACATTCCTGTAAAGAACTGTTTTAAACAAGAATCTGTGCCCAAACGAAGCAAAGGACCAGGGCCCAGCAGAGGTGAAAAGCCAGCTTTCCAAGCATCCTGGGAGCATTCCAGCGGGTCGTTCATTCCGAGAGCGCCCCCTGGGCGCCCTGCAGCCTTTGGCTGGGCCTCTTCTCAGCTCCTGGGGCTGAACAGTGACAGCAACGCTGCATATGGACTAAACCAGCAGTCGCTGGGTCCCCACGTCTGTGCTGTGGAAACGACCTTCTCGTGGCATCATCAAAAAGCACTTTAGTAGATAGGTGGCGTTACCGACAAAGGCAGACTCTATCGTGCTTCATCCAAGCCGACGCCTGTGACCCTCCGGCTTGGATGATGTAGGCTTCCCCTCAACAGGAAAGTTACGTGTTGTAAGTCGTGAAGTCCAGGCTTGAGCCCGAGGCCTTCGCCTCACAATCAGCACGACCCCGCTGTGATCAGTGCCCACGCTTATCATTCCAGAGCCAAGTCTGGAGTGGGCCACACGTGTCTGTGCAAACTTAGCACGGACTTCGGTGAATGTTCCAGGAACTGAGAGAGTCCGTGAAATAGTGAACGGGACAGAGTCTGTGAGTCTGCATGCCATGACCCCGACAGCCACTGCGTGTTGACTTGCAGAGTTAACACGCTCGGCTTCTGACTGCCGTTTCCTGCCCCCATCCCCCCCACCGACTCCAAGCACACTCCACAGGAGTCTGTGGACCTGAGCGCAGAAGCCAGGCCGAAGAGTGTTCACGGCCCTGCTGTGTGAGAGCAAGAGCCCGGACGAAGCTGAGCGTCCATCCCGGCGGAAACACGCGTGCGCCTGCAGGTTTGTTCACAGGGTGAATGAAGTACTACGCGGCAGTGAAGGCGGACACAGGCGCGTGCTGTGACAGGCGTGACTTAGAAATGCAAAGACAAGCAAACAAAGTGCGGGGCAAAAGGCTGCAGACGTGTGATACTAGTTTTATAAAGCTCACGAGCCTCGAGGGATGCATATCGCTTTAAACAAACAAATATGCGCACGCACACATACAATCATATACACACGCGCGCACGTATATACGATCAGACCTTTGAAAAGACACGGGAACGTGAACGCACAATTGAAGTTGTCGCCTCGGGGGCAGAGGCGGGAGGACGAACGAGCATGGGAACCATTGCTGGGACGCGCTCAGGTAGGCTCGCGCCTTCCGGGAGGGCTCAGCTCGCACCTTCCAGCTCTCAGGCTGGCTGTGGGTTCACTGGTGTCCTTGTGATACTATTTCACGACCTATGTGCTGCCCGCATTTTCTTCTACTTTGTGTCGAATGTCTGCATCTTGAAAAACGCAAGCAGGTCCTTGAAGGCCATCGTTCTGTACGCCGTGTGCCTGTTTCTGGGAGGCTCTTGGCGCCGTGGGTGACTCCAGAAATGGTTCCCATCGAGCCCCGTGAACTAGTCGGGGCGGTGTCCTCCCAAGTCAGCAGGAGGGTCCCCCATGCGCACTCCCGCAGGAGGGGCCCGGCCTCTGCCAGGCTTGCGGCCCCGGGCGGCACGCACAGTGGGCGGAGGCCCTGCGGGAGGGGCCCCACAGCTTGTTTACGAGCCGCCCGGTGAAGCAGTCTGGGGGGCCCCCAGCAGCGCCCTCTCCACCAGAAGAGCCACCGCTCCCGGGAGCTCGCGTCCCCTCCTGCAGCCCAGACGCTCGAGCAGACGTGAAGAGCAGGGACCCCCTGCCTCTCGGGGCTTTGGCCTGGGGATCCGCTAGCTGTAGGCCTTGGGCTTGGGAGACAAGGCTTGGCCCCGAGAGCTTTCAGACCCATAGCAGAGCAAGACACCCAGATAGGAGCGGCCCGCACAAACCCTCTTGGGCTTAGCGCACCAGCTCGGCACAAAGAGCTCCACTTGCCCAGTTAACCACAGGCCGGAGAGCGAATTTTCAGAGGAGCCCGTGGAAAAGTGGGTGGGAGCGGGAGAGCCGCTGCTCAGGAGTGAACCCGCGGGCCCCTGTCCTAATGGTGAAAGACGATTGGGCCAACGAGGGCCGTTCAGACTTAGGTTTGCTGGACATTTTCTCAAAAAGGAATCAAGTGACCCTGTCCCTTCAAGGAGAGCGACCAACAGTGTTTGTTACCAATGATAAAAATTTGTTTTTGAAGAAAAACGAGAATTTTGGGGAGCTCGCATCTGCCGCTGTGAGCTTTACGGCTTCTGAGTACTTAGATTTTTCTGATGAGACTGGTGGTGACGTAAACAGATGTTACTTTTGCAATACTATGTAAAGAAGTGCGTCAGTATTTGGAAGACGTGTGTAACACAGTGAGCCAGTACTTCCAGGTGACCGATGCACGGTGTCACAGACCCGGCCATGGGTCGGGGAGCCCTGCACAGTGCAGGATGGAGGGACCGAGTTCAGTGAGAGGTTCGCTGCGTGGTTTCAGGTCCTGCACAGCTGCTGAAGTTGAACAACTCCGTTGTCCGGTTTGGATGCAGGACCAGAGGAGAATATCTGCAGTTTACTGAAAAGGCTGTGAAAGTCCTCCCGTTTCAGCTACGAGTCCCTGTGAGGCCAGTTCCTCAGCCAAGAGGAGGAATCACGGTGGTCTGAAGAAGACAGGAGAACCAGCTGTCTTCCTAAATGCCCGGCACTGGGAGATTTGCATACGCAGAAAACAGTGCCACCCTTCTTATTCAATTTTTTTTTTTTTTTTTTGCTTTGGAAAATAGAGATTTTTTAATTATTTGTGAACTTAGGCAAGTATATATATAATCGAGGTTTTGCTATTTTTAAACAATAAATAATTTTAAATTTCTGTTTTATTTCCTAGTTTGCTGTCAATAGATGTAACCCAGGTATCTATTGTTGTGGCCTCAGTAGCTTTTCCGAGGGTAAAGGTGAAGAGAGCTCACGTTCTGTAAGGGGCTAGGGGTTGGGATGGCGCTGTGGAACAGCCCTGCTTCAGGATTTCATTCAGGAGGTACGTCCAAAAAAACGATTCCGCCTGGGTAGGCGTGGGAGCTTATTTCTCCATTAAAATGAAATACCAGGAACACGTCCCATTCCTGTGTCTACGTTTTGTGCTGTGACATCCCCAAGCCACATCCCAGAGCAGGGATAAAATCAAGTTATTATTAAGCTGCATTATTTTGACGTTAGGTGGGTAGTTTACAAACCAGCTTTTATCCTTTTGTGTTAAGACTAAAACACCACCACTAAAAAAGAAATAGATTAAAAAAAAAAAAAAAACACACCTGAATTGCAGATGGATGGAACTTCCAGCATCCTTTCCGTCCGGATGTTCCCTGAGCGGGTGAGGGAAACCGGCAGCTGTTAGCCAGTGATTCTGTGTTTTGTTTTCTTTTTCACTTCGTGTTTCGTAAGCGGTTTTTAACCAGGCCCCGTGAAAATGTATTATTGTTAGAAAACAAACCAAGAAACAAGGGATGGTAGTTTAGTACCGTGAAGTTAATTCTGGAGACCCCCGACCTTTGAGCAGCCACGTGGCTATTGATTTCCAATACCATGAGGTGGCGTGCCACCCTAAGCATGGGGTCCAGCCGAGTCCAAACAGTTTCTCCCTTATCAGTTGAGTCCCTGAGTACTTGAGCATTAAGACAACAAATGTCCACAGTTGACGGCATGTCACATGGCAGCTGGGTGGACGTGCCAATCTTCTAATGAAGTCGGGCTGTTGGCAAACACACCAGTCATCACATATTGAAGGAGGCCTTCTTTTGTGTATTTCCAGCACTCTTGAGTGCTTCGAAAGATACCAGTTACATCATTGTCTAAGGGCCAGGCGCCGAGGGAGAAGCATCCACTCACTGCCAAGACAGAAACAAGCGAGACCGGAGTTAAAAGCAAGCTGGGGCTGCGTTCTGCAGGAGGTGTCAGAAATAGTTTTTCCAGTTGTGCTCAGTGGAAGCGATACTCTGAGTAAAAAGCAGTGGCTCCAATGCCCTCATTTCTCCTGCAAAAAGAGGCATGTCAGTAATCCCTCGCTCCCAACTTAACTCGCTCCCTACGTGGAAGAATCGGTATCATTTTTCTTAATATTGAGGGAGGGAGAGCAGTCGATGCCTTTGGGTCTGAACTAAGGGATGCTGGCCTCCCGCTCATCAGCCGTGATGTGTGAAGCGGGTGAGTCATGGGAGACGCTCTTACACCCGGGCACACTCTGCCAGCTGCGTCCACCCCAACCAGCGATGAATTACGGTTGCCATCTTGTATTGATTACCGAAAATGTTATGTTCACGGGAAGAAAATGCCATTGCTTTAAATATCAGCATTACTCGGGATTTTGAAGTTATTTTTTTACAGAGACATGTGGGATAAAAAATTTTAAGCAATTGAAAGGAGTGAGGGGAGAGCAGAATTATTAAATCACAAAAAAATCAATTCCCAGTTCGGTCTGGCCAGACCAGCATTTCTCGACTCAGGTAAGTAGTTTAAAGTCAGACACGTCTCTTGCTGGACTTTTTACAAGAATGGAGAAATTTATAATGAAATTCAACAAGGAAACTGGAAAAACAGCCAAACTGATGCAGCAAAGTGGTGAATAGGACCGTTAGCCGACGCGCTGTATTCTTTTGGACACTGTGTGCCTGTAACCACGGTGCTCAAGCCCAGATTGCGGGAACAGGCTGACAGTTAGTAGCTAACTCAGCAGTGCTGGGTGCAAACTGCCGTCTTCCTGTGGATTTACAGCTGCCACTTCTGCTCCTTCAATTAGTTCTATGGCACACAGATGTTGCTTAAATGTTGCTGCTAATGATACTGCAATAAGCGTAAGATTCATGCCATATTTTGAGGCACGTAAATTTCTCAAGTGGCACAATTAAAGTGGAAATATTAGGTGGGGAGAACTTGGCAGTCTCTCCAACTTGGAAGGCACGCCCGCTATGCAATAATGGGTCAAAAATTCATTCAAGTTTTACTGCTGTTCCGAGTTTTAAAAGACTTTTCACAGTTGAATGCAAAGTAGTAAAAACCAGGGTATTAGGAAATGAGAATGCAGTTGTGTTATTCAGACACGACTTTTAATTTCAGATTGAAATCACATGCTCACTTTTCGGGATATGACCGAAGGGAACAGTTACAGGCTGAAGGGATGTCGTCTCTAAGGGTTGAAAGTCCCAAGTGGAGATGCGTTTGTTGCTGGGCCAGCAGCGGAGCCAGAGCTCCCAGGACTCGGGGGAGCGTCGCCATCCCCCCGCAGCTGGAAAAGCAGAAGCTGTGTTCTGGAGCAGGTCCCTCGCCACTCCCCCAGGCCCCGAGCCCCGCCTCGACAGGCCCCACACCAAGGCTGGGGAGATGCGCCGGCACACGTGCGCACACACACTTTGTGACACGGGCGTGCCCGCGCACACACTCAGCCTGTGCCTCTGACACGGCGGGGAGGCAGCTCACGTGCTGCTCCCGAGTCTCCCCGCTGCCCTACGGAAGCCCCGTCGGAATTTCTCTCCCTCCTTTGTAGTCCTTTTGTCTTCACAGCATAGTCCCCTGCCTGTCGCCGAATTTTCTTTTCCATGAAAAATCTCTCCTCTGGAGAAGAGCTTCTCCCTGACTGGTCGTCAAATCTGCTTTTGATTTCCTCTCACATGGACTTAAAAAAGGCAGGTGCTTCTGCGGGCCGTCCAGTCGGCCCGTCCGCCTCCTGAGCCTTTGACCCCCAGCCCATCGCACTTAGCGATATGAGCTGTCCGGTCGGTGACTCCCTGGCACCCTGTTAGGACTTCAGGCCACATGCTGGGAGGCGGGGACGTGAGCCCCTCGGTGTCTCTCTGGTGGGTTCCTTTCCTGACTTGTCCAGCTCCAGTGACGGGGGGCGGTGGGGGGGGGGGTGGTAGTGGTATGCGGTGGGCCGTCCAGCACAGTGTTATAGATATTCGCCAAGTACCTACTTTCCCCTTAAATGATGCAGACCATTCGGTGAAACCTTCCCAGGCAAGCCCAGGACTGAATGGTCCAGCCTTCAGGAGACCCCTCAACGTCTGTCTATCTGTCTCTCCCCTCTCCCAGCCTCGCTTCCCCCCTCCCCTCCGCCGGCCCATTGCTCTGAGCGTATAGCACCTGGATTATCTATAGCAAATCTTACAGATGTCAGGATTGCCTTGTTCTGAAGCAAGAAGGACAATGAGTTCCTGCTGACCTCGGTACAATGGCTCTCGCTGGAGCACAATATGTATTTTCTCCTGGCGGTGAAGAGCCCGCATGTAATTGATGGAGAGCAGAAATGTCACGGGAGCCTTTCTGTTGACACTGCTCCGCGCGTGGAGGGAAGGCTGGCCCGGCCGGGCCGAGCGTATGCCCAGGAACTTGTAATTTAGCAAGGAAGAGGTGGGAGAACTTAGGCGGGTCAGACTCCCCAATTCCTGATGAGCTATCCCAGAACTGAGGGCCACGAGGAGAGTCCGTTTGCGCAGATAGACCCAGAACCAGAGCCCGGCTGCCAACTCGGACCTGTTTCCAGCCCTTTACTGCCTTCCATGATGCTTAATGTACTGTTTGTATATGTTGTCCTTGCAGTATATTTGATGTGCCCTCATATATTTTATTCATCTCTGGCTTTCCACGAAGGCAAGCTCCCAGCAAAACTGAGATTTGTTATTTGCCACCATCAGTCAAGTGTCTGCATGGTCGGCGCGATGGACTTGATTTTAAGCATAAAACGTTAAATCCTGCTCTTGGGGGCCATTTCCTTCTCTATCCCTGGCGTGTCGGTGGAGTTGTCTGGATGCTGGAGAGCTGGCCTTCCCAGAGGGGCCAGCGGCCGCACCAGAACTGCCTTCTGGGCCGGCACATTCTCGGGCCCCCAGAGGGGAGCAGCTGGTGCTTTTAGGCTTCTTAGGGTTAAACACGGAAAGGGGAAGCTCCTCATGGTGTAAATGACAGGCACAGATGACGCGAGTTTGCTAACACACCGACCGTGTTGCTCAGGGAGGGAGGGGGTGGGGTTGGCGTGGGACTGTCATGGTCCACACGGACCCCGGTGCCCACGCGGGAGGTGGTACCGACCCAGGGCCCGGGGCTGGCTTCCCTGCCAGCGTCCTGCTGCCACAGCCGCTGTCACCCGCCTCCCATCTCATCTGTGGTGCAGAGCCTTGCCTTTGGGGCTGCATCGTCTGCAGTGGGTGTTTGACAGACACACACACACACCTCCTCTCCAGGGGCTGGCCTGCATCGCAGGACGGCTGCTGCCTGGGCTCCACCAAGTTGCACGAGGTGGGACGACGCCCAGGGGTCTTTGGGCCGCGAATCCCCAGGTTAACCCAGCTCTCTGTGACGGGCTCCTGGGCCAGTGCTGGTACCTGTGGTCAGAGCATGTGCCCGTGTGTGTGTGTGTCGGGGGGGGGCGCTCTGAGGGGCGCAGTGGTGCTGTCTCCAAGTTCAGGTGAAGGGGACATGGAGGTTAAGCAGGGGAAGACAAAGGCGTCCCCTTCCCTGGTGGCAGGTATTTAGCAGATGGGAAAATATTAGCAGATGGGAAATCAGCAGATACATTTAGATCAAGATGCAAATTTAAAAGCCGCCAACCCCCTGCACTAAATATTTACACTGAATATCTCGACTCTATCAGCTTTCTTCTATTTTTGATGAGCCCATACAACTGCTCTTATTACCAAGTCATGTGAAAATCAAGGGGAAAATGTTCCACACTTGAAGAGAAATTCATTGTGAATTAAATTTCAGCATTAAAATAGAAGAAATTTCCAAATTTCTGTCAGCTTTTGGACTTGTATCACAAAGGAGTTCACATACATCCTTTCATGTGTAAGTTGTTAACGTAAATTACCTGTGGTACTCTAGAAGAAAAAATTTTTCCTTTTTTCTCCAAAATAGCTCATACGGAAACCTCTACTGTGGAGCAATTTTAAAAATGCAATTCAACCCCTTTATAATAGCAGTCAATATCAAAAAAATACATAAAAATTTTTTTAATCCCTGAAAAACATCACACCTGAGCCCCAGCAAACAACGCTGTCCATCGACCACGAGGTCCTGGACCAGCCACTTCATTTTCATGGACAGTCTCTCCCTCTGTATTCAAATCGGAACCATGCCTCACATCTGCACAGAACCTTACCAGCACTTTGGCATATGCTTTCTCACTTAATTCTCCAGGGCTGTGAGTAAGGACTATTCCATCCAATTTACAGCAGGGAAACTGAGGTTCGGGTGTAAAAATGTGCTGGGACCTGTAAGTTAGAGCACTGGAGGGAGCTTAAATCAGGCCCTTGGACTAAAGTCTCGAGCCTTTCACCAAGGCAGTTGCACTGGGTACTTCAGAGGAGCCCGTAGTGTACAAATTTCAACAATGGCTGTCTGATACATGAATGAATGAATTTGCTCCTCAAACAAGGGAATGAGTGTCTGCCATGGGTGAGGCACGGTTTGGGCTCTCGGGATGTAGCTGTGAGCAGGGCAGGTGGAGTCCTTGCCCAGTGGGTTTACATTCTGGAGAAGACAGTAGTAAAGAAGGGGAAAGCAGGATCATTTCAAATCGTGTGATGCTGTGGAGACGGAGTGTGCAGTGAGTGGGACTGAGATCAGATCTGGAAGTTTATTGTAATCTATCATCTCACAATTCTATAGATGGGGTCCAGATTCTGGCAACAGAGTGTTTGGGGCAGGTGATGAAATCTGCCTTTCTCCAAAGACGCCCTTGACCTCCAGAACGAATGAGCCTTGCCATGCATCCAAGGGCTAGATCTGTTCATTTGGACCGGGTCACTGATTGAACCAGGAGACTCAGAGTACGTGATAAAATTGGTCTTGTGCTTTTTTTTCACACTCAAAAATTGAACAGAAATGTGGAAGCCACCTACCTGGTCACCACAGAAAGCCAGTAAGCTGGTGTCTGAAGAAGTTACCCAAGTTTCAGGCCCTGATTAATTTTATTGCTATTTATATTAGAGTACGGTTACCCTAGCAACTGCTAGTGGGTGACTGTGGTGCCTGCTTCTGCAGCCTCAGCTCTGAGAGCCCGCACAGCAGGTGTCAGAAGGGCAGGCAAAGCACAACCCTCCTAGGAGCCCAGAGCAGAAGAGCGTGGGGCCCCTTGCAGACCTGTGGTCCAGATGGTGGGCAGTATCCCACAACCCTCCTCCAGCTCAGCAAGCTCCTTGGTGGCTCAGCTGTCTGTCACTGTGTTTCTCCCCCGACCCTTCTCCCTCCCCACCCTGCTCACCCATCTCCCTCTGACACTGCTGGTCCTGCCTTTGCACCCACTCCTCACTGTCGCGACTCTCCCAGCCCTGTGCCAGGTCAGGGCCTCCTCTCTGTGGTCACTGACTGTCAGCCACCAACCCCCCTCACTGGACCCCAGGCTCCTTAGAAGCAGGGCTGTGTGTCTCTGGGTCACTGCCTGCTGATCCCCAGCCACTTCTGTTTCTTTTAATCACCTTTTAAAATGCCACTATTACATACAGTATTTGATATGCCTTAGTTTCAACATTTCCTAGATTTAATTAGACTTAACTCTTGAGAAAATATATCTGTTTTTCCAGTGACTTCCATTGTAGCTGGAAAACTGATTCCACCTAAAAAGCTGACAGGAGGAAAACTTTGAGGAGATAATTAACTTAGAAGTCAGGCCTCATATACGGGGGGAGTGAGGAACCCAAAACCACTGTCAGACCTCAGCGTTGACTTCTCTCCCATTACCCTTCTCATTCAGCTTTATCCTCTCTTCCCTCCTTTAGACCTTCAGACTGCAGCAGTGTTCCCAGTGCAAAAAAATACACACACTGCCATTATAATAATACTAAGACATTTTCTCTTTTCTGACTATATTTACATCTGTCACATTAGTGGAAACTTCAGTAACACATGTTCAAAATATTAACCCTGATGCCAAAACCTGACAAAGACATCACAAGAAAAATATTATAAACCATACCTTACATGAATATAGATGCAAAAAAAAAAAAACTTTAACAAAACATTAGCAAAGAAAATCAAGCAGTGATCAAGTGGGTTTATCCCAGGAATGGAGGGTTGGTTAAGTGTTCAGAAATTGAAGACGGTGGAGCAGAAGGACGTGCGCTCACTCCCTCTTGCGCGAGCACCGGAATCACAACTAACTGCTGAACAGTCATCGACAGGAAGACACTGGAACTCACCAAAAAAGATGCCCCACGTCCAAAGACAAAGGGGAAGCCGCAGTGAGACGGTAGGAGGGGCGCAATCACAATAAAATCAAATCCCATAACTGCTGGGTGGGTGACTCACAGACTGGAGAACACTTATACCACAGAAGTCCACCCACTGGAGTGAAGGTTCTGAGCCCCACGTCAGGCTTCCCAACCTGGGGGTCTGGCAACAGGAGGAGGAATTCCTAGAGAATCAGACTTTGAAGGCTAGCAGGAGTTGATTGCAGGACTTCGACAGGACTGGGGGAAACAGAGACTCCACTCTTAGAGGGCACACACAAAGTACTGTGTGCATCGGGACCCGGGGAAGGAGCAGTGACCCCATAGGAGACTGAACCAGACCTACCTGCTGGTGTTGGAGGATCTCCTGCACAGGAAGGGGGTGGCTGTGACTCACTGTAGGGACAAGGACACTGGCAGCGGAAGTTCTGGGAAATTCTCCTTGGCGTGAGCCCTCCCGGAGTCCACCATTAGCCCCACCAAAGAGCCTGCAGGCTCTACTGCTGGGTTACCTCACGCCAAACAACCAGCAGGGAGGGAACTCGGCCCCACCCATTCAGCAGAGAAGCAGATTAAACTTTTACTGTATTCTGCCCACCAGAGCAACACCCAGCTCTACCCACCACCAGTCCTTCCCATCAGGAAGCTTGCACAAGCCTCTTAGATAGCCTCATCCACCAGAGAACAGACAGCAGAGGCAAGAAGAACTACAGTCCTGCAGCCTATGGAATGAAAACCACATTCATAGAAACATAGACAAAATGAAAAGGCAGAGGACTATGTACCAGAGGAAGGAACAAGATTAAACCCCAGAAAAACAACTAAATGAAGTGGAGATAGGCAACCTTCCAGAAAAAGAATTCAGAATAATGATAGTGAAGATGATCCAGGATCTCAGAAAAAGAATGGAGGCAAAGATTGAGAAGATGCAAGAAATGTTTAACAAAGACCTAGAAGATTTGAAGAACAAACACCTAGAAGAATTGAAGAACAAACAAACAGAGATGAACAATACAATAACTGAAATGAAAAATACACTAGAAGGAATCAATAGCAGAATAACTGAGGCAGAAGAACAGATAAGTGACCTGGAAGACAGAATGGTGGAATTCACTGCCATGGAACAGAATAAAGAAAAAAGAATAGAAAGAAATGAAGACAGCCTAAGAGACCTCTGGGACAACATTAAATGCACCAGCATTCTCATTATAGAGGTCTCAGAAGGAGAAGAGAGAGAGAAAGGACCCAAGAAAATATTTGAAGAGATTATAGTCGAAAATTTCCCTAACATGGGAAAGGAAATAGCCACCCAAGTCCAGGAAGTGCAGAGAGTCCCAGGCGGGATAAACCCAAGGAGAAACATACCAAGACACATGGTAATCAAATTGACAAAAATTAAAGACATAGAAAAATTATTAAAAGCAACAAGGGAAAAATGACAACATACAAGGGAACTCCCATAAGGTTAGCAGATTTCTCAGCAGAAACTCTGCAGGAAAGAAGGGAGTGGCATGATATATTTAAAGTGATGAAAAGGAAGAACCTACAACCAAGGTTACCCTACCCGGTAAGGATCTCATTCAGATTCAACGGAGAAATCAAAAGCTTTACAGACAAGCAAAAGCTAAGAGAATTCAGCACCACCAAACCAGCTAAAGGTACTTCTCTAAGTGGGAAACACAAGAAAAGAAAAGAAAAAAAAGGACCTACAAAAACAAACCGAAAACCATTAAGAAAATGGTAATGGGAACATACATGTCGATAATTACCTTGAACGTGAATGAATTAAATGCTCCAACCAAAAGACACAGGCTCGCTGAATAGATACAAAAACAAGACCCACATATATGCTGTCTACAAGAGACCCACTTCAGGGACTTCCCTGGTGGCACAGTGGTTGAGAATCTGCCTGCCAATGCAGGGGATACGGGTTCCAGCCCTGGTCCGGGAAGATCCCAAGTGCCATGAAGCAACTAAGCCCGTGCGCCACAACTACTGAGCCTGCACTCTTCAGCCCTTGAGGCACAACTTCTGAAGCCAGCGCGCCTACAGCATGTGCTCCTCAACAAGAGAAGCCACCACAATAAGCCCGTGCACTGCAATGAAGAGCAGCCCCTGCTCGCCGCAACTAGAGAAAGCCCATGCACAGCAACATAGACCCAATGCAGCCAAAAATAAATAAATAAATTTAAAAATAATAACAATAGAAAAAACAAAAGAGAGAGAGATCCACTTCAGACCTAGGGACACATACATACTGAAAGTGAGGAAATGAAAAATGATATTCTATGCAAATGGAAATCAAAAGAAAGCTGGAGTAGCAATACTCGTATCAGATAAAATAGACTTTAAAATAAAGAATGTTACAAGAGACAAGGAAGGTCACTACATAATGATGAAGGGATCAATCCAAGAAGAAGATATAACAATTTTTTAACACCTCACTTACACCAATGGACAGATCATCCAGACAGAAAATTAATAAACACAAGCTTTAAATGACACGATAGACCAGATTTAATTGATATTCATAGGATATTCCATCTGAAGACAGCAGATTATATTTCTTCTCAAGTGCACATGGAACATTCTCCAGGATAGATCACATCTTGGGTCACAAATCAAGCCTCAGTAAATTTAAGAAAATTGAAATCATATCAGGCATCTTTTCTGACCACAGTGCTGTGAGATTAGAAATCAATTACAGGGGAAACAACGTAAAAAACACAAACACATGGAGGCTAAACAATACGTTACTAAATAACCAAGAGATTACTGAAGAAATCAAAGAGGAAATCAAAAAAAAAAAAAAAAAAAAAACCTAGAGACAAATGACAACGAAAACATGATCCAAAACCTGTGGGATGCAGCAAAGGCAGTTCTAAGAGGGAAGATTACAGCTATACAAGCCTACCTCAAGAAACAAGAAAAATCTCAAACAATCTAACCTTACACCTAAAGGAACTAGAGAAAGAAGAACAAACAAAACCAAAAGTTAGCAGAAGGAAAGAAATCATAAAGATCAGAGCAGAAGTAAGTGAAATAGAAATAAAACAATAGCAAAGATCAATAAAACTAAAAGCTGGTTCTTTGAGAAGATAAACCAGATTGATAAACCTTTAGCCAGACTCATCAAGAAAAAGAGGGAGAGGTCTCAAATCAATATAATCAGAAATGAAAAAGGAGAAGTTACAAGAGACACCGCAGAAATACAGAGCATCATAAGAGACTACTACAAGCAACTGTATGCCAATAAAATGGACAACCTGGAAGGAATGGACAAATTCTTAGGTACAACCTTCCAAGACTGAACCAAGAAGAAATAGAAAGTATGAACAGACCAATCACAAGTAATGAAATTGATTTAAACTGTGATTAAAAATCTTCCCACAAACAAAAGTCCAGGACCAGATGGCTTCACAGGTGAATTCTATCAAACATTTCGGGAAGAGCTAACACCCATCCTCCTCAAACTCTTCCAAAAAATTGCAGAGGAAGGAACACTCCCAAAATCATTCTACAAGGCCACCATCGCCCTGGCACCAAAGCCAGACAAAGATACTGCAAAAAAAGAAAATTACAGACCAATAGCACTGATGAATATAGATGCAAAAATCTTCAACAAAATACTAGCAAACAGAACCCAACAACACAGTGAAAGGATCATGCACCATGATCAAGTGGGATTTATCCCAAGGATGCAAGGATTCTTCAATATATGCAAATCAATGTGATACACCATATTAACAACTTGAAGAATAAAAACCATATAATCATCTCAATAGTTGCAGAAAAAGTTTTTGACAAAATTCAACACCCATTTACAATAAAAACTCCAGAAAGTGAGCATAGAGGGAACCTACCTCAGCATAAGAAAGCCTGCATATGACAAACCCACAGCAAACATCATTTTCAGTTCTCAAAACTGAAAGCATTTCCTCTAAGATCAGGAATGAGACAAGGATGTCCACTCTCACCACTATTATTCAACATAGTTTTAGAAATCAGATGCAGAAACAGCGGTTGAAAAAAAAACCTTATTTAAACAACTCTCAGCAAACTAGGATTAAAGAGGTACTTTCTCAGTCTGATGGAAGACAGCTACAAAAAGCCCACAGCTGATAAAATACTTAAAGGTGAAACACTGGAATGCTTTGCCCCTAAGATGAGGAAAGACCATGTGTCTGCTCTCAGCACTTCTAGCCAAGGCTACCTGACATGTCAGCCTATGCTGTGAAACAAGTAAAATTCATGAGGGTGGGAAAGAAGTGAGACTGTCCCTGTTTGCAGATGGCTTGACTGTACCGAGAAAATTCCAATGAACCAAGAAGAAAAAAACTGCAGAATTTAGCAAGGTCGTGGACATAAGGCAAATATGCAAAAACTAACGATATTTCTATATACTATCAGCAAACAAATGGAAACAAATGGAAAATTTACAGGAATACTATTTATAATAGCATCAAACCCCAAAATACTTAGAAGTGGGCCTAATGAATCATGTGTAAGACGTCTACATTAAGCACTGCAAAATATTTCTTAGAGAAATAGAAATGACCGAAATGAATGGAGGGATATACTATGTTCATGGATTGGAAAATTGTTAAGATGTCAGTTCTCTGAAAATTGATGGAAAACTCCAAAGTAATTCCAGTCATAATCCTAGCAGGCGTTTACAGAAATTGACAAGATTTTTTTTTAAATTGTGTATGGAAACGCAAAGAACCTAGGAGGGTCAAAACAACAACCTTGAAGAAGAATGAAGCTGGAAGACTTCAGCCATTGTAATCATAATTTTAAAAATTATTCAGAAATTGGAAACAACCTAAATGACACCCAACAGAATGGATAAACAATTCGTCATATATCCATACAGTGGAATATTACTCAGCAATGAAAAGAAATGAAATGTCTGTATATGCGGTAACATGGGTGACTCTCATAGATGTTATGCTGAGTGAAAAGCTGAACACAGAGGAGTACAAGCTTCATCATTTATATCCAACATTTTCGTGGAAGACAGTTTTTCCGCGGACCGGGCCGGGGGGTGGGATGGTTCAGGCGGTAAATGCGAGCGATGGGGAGCGGCAGGTGAGGCTTCGCTCGCTTGCCCACCACTCACCTTCCACTGTGCAGCGTGGTTCCTGACAGGCTGCGGACCGGCATTGGTCCGCAGCCCAGGAGTCGGGGACCCCTGATTTATATGATGTTCTGGAAGATGCAAAACTGATCCACGGGGAAAAAATTCAGAAGGCTGGCTGCCCAGAGTGGAGTGAGTGGGTTAACTAGGACGAAGCATAAGGGAACTTTCTGGGGTGATGAAACAAATCTATATCCTGATAGGGATGTGGCTTAACAAATGTACCTATTATGTGTTAAATATGTTGAGATTTGTGTGATTCAAAGTATATAGGCTTGACCTCCAAAGGAGTGGCAATTGGAGGGTGAGGGGCATAGAGGAAGCAAGGCAAGCAGAATGTTGATGGGTGAGGAAGCTGGGTGCCAGGTGTAAGGGGCTCATTATGCTATTCTGTTTACTTCACATATGTTTGAGATGCTCCATAATGAAATGTTAGTTTTTAAGTTAGCACATACAATAAGAAAGAATGCAAGAAAGCAAAAACATTTTAATAAGGTCTCACTTCACGTACGAAACTTAAAATGATGTGTCTGCCCCCAAATATTTGTATTTTGTTTCCAAAGTCACTGATCTGTGCTGTGTCACTGTCTTTGGTCCTTCGTCCCTTACTGTGCCCCATCTCCTTTGCCAGGAACCTGTGAACTGAGATGGTGTCTGGAAACGATATGGGAGATAATCGTGCCGCTTTCTTAACATCTGTTGTTACTGGACATCTTCCCCAGAGGCAGGAGCGATGTCTTCCCAGCATTTGTTCACTGCTGTGGGAATGCACCAGCACCAGCTCAGGGGGCAGTGAGATGGGGGCAAGTTCTGTGAGGACCAGACGGCTTCCAGGCTCTTCAGGTAGTTTTTAGGGAAAAATATAAACTGAAATGATGCTGAAAAAAAAAATCAGCTTAAAAGTAAATAGATCTTTCATCTCCCAATCCCCCAAGATAAAAAGAAAAATGGGGGAAAGCGGGCTGAGTAAAACACCCACCGGCGTGGGACTGTACACCGCAGAGGGTGTAGATTTATGGAGTCGAGACTCCCCTGCACCCCCGTCTGCTGTGCCATGCATCTTCGCGCAGGCAGCATCGGTCAGCGGCTACGAGTGGTGTGGCTGTGAGCCTCACAGCCTGGCCGGCGTGGTGGAGAACTCCCGTGGGAGCCAGCCCGCGCCCATGCCCAGCCGTGGCCCAGCCTCCGCTCACCAGGTCTCTGACCTCAGTAAATGGTTTCATACCCACCCGATGCCTTCTATGTAATTGGTGCATTTTAAATGGGCACCATATGTTCCTTTTTGCAAGAAGAGTTCTCTGGGCTTACAGTGTTAATACAACCTACCGTTGTACTGAATCGTTTTATTTCTAACTAAAAAGGCCTTCCTTTGGAGTTTTTTTTACAATTAGGGTACTATTTTCAAATTGAACCCCAATATTGATACAGTTTAATCAGTCAAAGGTATCCTGACAGTGTTGGCATTACTAATATCTTGATATTATTGACAACAATACGATATTTTATATAGGTGTTAACAGTTATGAAATGCTAGTATATCCTTTGTCCAAATGCTGGTGTATCATTTAAGGAATTAAGTAATGACAAGCTGTCTGCTTTGTATATCAAATAACCACTCTTAAAGGTTAATTTATGGAGAAAAAGGAGCTTTTGAAAAACAGCCAGGAAAATTAGAAAATGCTTGAAAGGCTTGAGGACAGCCCAGGGCCAGCCTGTTCTAGGCTGTGAGAGTCCCGCCCAGTTGGACCTGGGTCGGAGAGCGGCTTCTCACCCTTGACCTCAAGCGGAGAGACCCAGAGCAAGGCCGTGGCAGCCGGGGCCGTGCGCTGAGCCGGGCTTTTCAGGGACCCTGTGGTCTTCAGGAACAACCTGCCGGGCCCACAGGAGGGTAAACCAGTAACGAGCACTGTTCTCTGTGTCCTGCCCGGGTGTGGACAGGCTCTGGGGACGGGCGCAGGGGAGGCGGCGGGGGGGGGACTTCGGCTGCCTTTGGCTACAGGCTGGGCGGCAGCTGGCTCAGGGTGGAGCGCCCCTCCCTGCGTCGGGCTGGAGGGGCCAGCGGTGCGGGGAGCGCCTGGGAGTTGGGGTTAGGGGTTCCTCTGCCCTTCCTGGATGCCTCGCCCAGAGCCCCACCTGACCCGCTTGCCCACGGCTGATGCCGGGGCACCGGGACTGGGCTGTGGATGGATCCCACTCCCAGCACGTGGAAGCCGAGGCAGGGAAAACGCGGGCTGTGTTCCTCCAAGACCGGGAGCTCGCCTCCAGCATTTCCAGCATCCCGCTCGTCCTCATGGGCCGCACGCTGCTTTGATCATCTGTGAGGACAGATCAAACTTATTTCAGAAAAGAATTAGCTCCA
This sequence comes from Phocoena phocoena, assembly GCF_963924675.1. Lineage (NCBI taxonomy): Eukaryota > Metazoa > Chordata > Mammalia > Artiodactyla > Phocoenidae > Phocoena > Phocoena phocoena. Next base: position 2,806,272 of record NC_089234.1, on the reverse strand, counting down.
GAGTAGACGTCCATCCCCTAGGGAGAGCTGCGGCACCTCCTCCCCAACAGAGCTGTCTTCTTTATTATTTTTGCCACGATTCCTACTGTTTCTCTTTATTAATACAATACAGAACTTTCTTCAAGGAAAGCAAGAGGGCCTTAAGCCTATTTCAACTCTCCTGTTGACTTGTTAAAAAACATATGCGAGTCATCCCGAAGGTGCTGGCAGAGCCTGACGCCCTCTGTATGAGGAACCCCAGGAACTGCTCAGGGGGCACAGACCCCTCCCCGATGGCAGCGGACATGGCCTGCTCAGCCCCACGGCTGCTGTACGGGGGCAGGCTGCCTCCAGGGGCTCAGCTGCAAAGAGGGAAGATCGGGGGGTGAGTAGACAAAGCCCAGAGGGCTGTGGGGTGCAGGAGGCCCACCCCCGGTGTCTCCCTGGAGGCCTGCTGTCCCCCACACGCAGTGTGACTCCCAGTCGGCGCATGGGGGTTGAACTGAGTGACGGGGGGCAGGTGGGGAGCCCTGGCTCAAGCTGGAGGAAGTGGGAGGGGGCTTTCCTCCCCAGCCCCCGAGGTGGCAGGGGTGAGTAGAGGGGAGCAGAGGGAACGGAGGGCTATACCTAAGGCCTGTCGTGGTTAGGGCACGGGGTGCGCCACTTCACAGGTTGTAAGTGCCCCGTATAGTGAGCTTTGAAAATGTATCCCGCTGCGTAACCAACACCCCAGTCAAGATGCAGAACTTTTCACTATCAGGTGTTTGCACACTCATATCTTGTTCTTGGTAACGTTATTCACAACAGCTAAAAGGTGGGAACAACATAAATTATCCATCATTGGATGAATAGACAGACAAAATGCGGTCCATCCATAGAGTGGAATATTATTTACCCTTTGTAAGGAAATTATGACACCTGCTACAGCGTGGAAGAAACTTGAATATATAATGCCAAATAAAATAGGCCAGATAAAAAAGGACAAATTTTACATAATTCCACTTATACAAAGCACCTGGAATAATAGATCCACAGAGACAGAAGGAGTGGTGGTTGCTGGGGGAGGAGGAAATGGTGAGTTAGTGTTTAGCGGGTGCAGAGTTTCAGTCGGGGGTGCTGAAGAAGTTCCAGAGATGGATGGTGCGGTGCCTGTACAGCAGGGTGGATGTCCTCGGTGCCACTGAGCTGTGCAGAGCGGTTAAAACGTAGCTTTTGACATTACGTATTGCTTACCTCAATTTAAAAAAATTTTAAAGACATGGAACTTCTTCGTCGCTTCAGGAACTTCCCCCCTGCCCCCTTCCAGTCAATCCCCTCCCCCACAGGCCGCCCTGTTCTGCTCCCGTCACCGTGGATTCGTTCTGTTGTGAACTTGCTGTGAGTGGAATCGCCCAGTGGGCACCCTTTGTTGTTGGGCTTCTTTCACTCCACGCGGTGCTTCTGCAGTCAGCTCTAGTGTTGCCTGAATCCAAAGCTCATGTTCTACTGCTGAGTAACATTCCATTGTAAGAATATTCCACAGTTTTATTCATTCTTTTTTTTTGTATCAATGCATTTTATTTCTTTTATTTTTTATTTTTTTAACATCTTTATTGGAGTATAATTGCTTTACAGTGGTGTGTTAGTTTCTGCTGTATAACAAAGTGAATCAACTATACGTATACATATATCCCCATATCCCCTCCCTTTTGCGTCTCCCTCCCACCCTCCCTATCCCACCCCTCTAGGTGGACACAAAGCACCGAGCTGATCTCCCTGTGCTATGCGGCTGCTTCCCACTAGCTATCTGTTTTACATTTGGTAGTGTATATATGTCCATGCCACTCTCTCACGTCGTCCCAGCTTACCCTTCCCCCTCCCCGTGTCCTCAAGTCCATGCTCTACGTCTGCATCTTTATTCCTGTCCTGCCCCTAGGTTCTTCAGAACTTTTTGGGTTTTTTTAAGATTCCATATATATGTGTTAGCATACGGTATTTGTTTTTCTCTTTCTGACTTACTTCACTCTGTATGACAGTCTCTAGGTCCATCCACCTCACTACAAATAACTCAATTTCGTTTCTTTTTATGGCTGAGTAATATTCCATTGTACATATGTGCCACATCTTTATCCATTCATCCGTCGATGGACGCTTAGGTTGCTTCCATGTCCTGGCTATTGTAAATAGTGCTGCAGTGAACATTGTGGTACATGACTCTTTTTGAATTATAGTTTTCTCAGGGTATATGCCCAGTAGTGGGATTGCTGGGTCGTATATGGAGTTTCCTTAAAAAACTGGCTCTTTTTTTTTTTTTTTTTATAATCTCCCTGATGATGTGGCTGTTTACTCCCTTCTCATTTTCCTATTTGTCACCTCAATGTTGACACCTGTACACCTCTCTGTATAGTCTAGAAGCAATTCCTCTGTGTGAGTATATATGGTAGAAATATCTTCTCCTGGTCTGCAGCTTGCCTTTTCATTTTCTTAGCAGTGACTTTTGCTGTTTAAGCAAGAAGTTTATTACAGGGCATTATGTAGCTACAGAATCACTGGCAGGAAGTTCAAGGGCTGAGCTCCCAGGAACAGCTTCTGGGCTCACACAGGAACCTGGCCTGGTGGAGCAGCTGCTGCTGTAGCTGCCACCAGAGCCATGTTGCTTCCGTCTCATTCAAGAAGCCTGTGTTCTTAAACTTTTTATTTTGATATAACTTTAGACTTTAAAAACTTGCAAAGATAGTACAAAGAGTTCCCATATGCCCTTAACCCAGTTTCCTGTCATGTTAACGTCTTATGTAACAACGGTACAACTGTCAAAAGTAAGAAATTAACGTTGGTAAATACTAATAACTAAATTACAGACTTTATTCAGATCTCGCCAGTTTTCCCACTGATGTTCTTTCTCTGATCCAGGGTCCAGTCCAGACACCACATTGCATTTACTCATCATATCTCCTTAGCCTCCTCCAGTTTTTGACAGTTTCTCACACTGTCCTTTTCTTTCATGACATTGACTCAATTAGTATTTTATTTTGTCCTTGAATTTTACACCCTCAAAAAATTTACTAATTTATCCTAGTAGTTTTCTTTTAGATTACTTAGGATTTTCTCCATGTATAATCATTTCATCTGTGGGGCAAGAACGAGTTTTACTTCTCCCATTTTTATGCGTTTCATTTCTTTTTCTTATCTTATTTCACTGGTCATAACCTCCAGTCAGTGTTGAATAAAAGTGAAAAGAATGGACATTCTTGCCATGGTCACCATCTTGAGGGAAAATCACTCAGGTCCTTGCCACTGAGCCTGATGTTAGCTGTAGGTTTCTCATAGATGCCTTTTTATCTCATTGAGGAAGTTCCTTCCATTCGTTGTTTGCTGAGAGTTTTCAAAATGAATGAGTTGAATTTGTCAAATGGTTTTTTTGTACTTATCGAGATGATTAAATGGTTGTTCTCCTTGCTCTACTAATGTGGTGAATTACAACTGATCTTCAAATGTTAAAATAACCTTGCATTCCTAGAAGAAGCTCAGTTGGTCATGGTGTATTCTCTTATATATTGTCAGTTTAATTTGCTAATATTTTGTGAATGATTTTTGTGTCTCTGGTCAAGAAAGATATTGGCCTGTAATTTCCTTTCCTCTTTCATTATTCTCAAGTTTTTATATCAGGCTTATACCGGACTTACAAAATGTGTCAGAAAGTGCTGCCTCTTTCTTTCTTCTCTGACAGAGTTTATGTAAGATTTATCTTATTTCTCCTTCAAATATTTGGTAGCATTTGCCAGTGAAGCCCTCTGAGCCTGGAGTTTTCTTTGTGAGAGATCTTTAATTACAGCTGCAATTTTATTTTTATTTTTTTTTTGCGGTACGCGGGGCTCTCACTGTTGTGACCTCTCCCGTTGCGGAGCACAGGCTCCAGACGCGCAGGCTCAGCGGCCATGGCTCACCGGCCCAGCCGCTCCGCGGCATGTGGGATCTTCCCGAACTGGGGCACGAACCTGTGTCCCCTGCATCGGCAGGCAGACTCTCAACCACTGCGCCACCAGGGAAGCCCTCCAATGTCCTCTTGTTCTGCTCCCTAGTGATTCTTTTCCATCAGAATTGACCCATGTTTGAAGATCAGTAGCTTTCTCTGTCTTCTTTCTGCTCATAGAAATCTGGAGGCCCAGAATTGCCTTTTCATCTTGAACAGTATCACCAACCCCCGCCCTTAGTCCAGCTGGTAGTGCTCTTATTAATATAATTCTCTTAAAATTTTTGTAGGTCTCCTATGAGTCTTCTAAGCGTTTCCTCTATGCCCCTAGAAGCCACAACTGTAATTCTTTTCAAGACAGACCTCTCTCTACTTTGGACATGTCAGGATTCTATGAGACAATGCCCCTCAGGTTTTTAGAAGCCCTCTTTCTCTTGCTGAGAGGGTCTGTAAGACTCTTAAACGTGGTCTGAGCTCTTCGAGTCATACCCTTAATTCCGTCTTTACTCTGAGGCCATGTGTTCCTTTAGGAATATTTTGCTGACTGTCGAGTCTGAAAATGTGAAATCCTTTTATTTTTCAATCAGCTAGGTAATCCGAATTCTTTTACATTCTCTCTCAATTCTGCTTGCAAACAGCAGGGGTTTTGTTTGGGGATTTTTAAAGCTCATCTCTTCCTTCTGTATCTTATCCTATACCGACTCACCCTGTCTGGCTCCACGTCACAGAATGTTCATGAGTGAGATCGGTTCCAAAGGGGGCCTCCTCCCTGTATGGGCCTCAGAATGGTGAACACTGGCAACTGATAAAGTACAGTTCCACACGGGAACTGCCGCAGCCCTTTTCCCTGTGGGCTTCCGTGTCACGGTGCAGTGGCCCCTGGGGGTTAGGGAACACGGCGTGTGCTCTCCTTGCATCGCACAGCAGCTCCCTCGCTCTCGCCTCTCTCCCCACTGCCCCCTGTTCCTCCCCAGACCCCTCCCTTCCCTTCTCTTCTTCCTAAGGGAACTATTTAGTACTAACGCGTCTGTCAGGGCCCCTTCCCCAGAGTGGAGCTGCAGAGGGAGGAAGCCGTTCAGAGTCGCTCCGGCCCACAGGCTCGAGACCACCGGCCTGGTCCAGCAGTGTGATGGAGGCTCCGGACGCAGCCCGGAGGCCTCTGTCTCCCAAGGCCCCGCTTCCTCTGCACAAGCATGGGTGCTCCTACCTTCCTCTGGAGTCTGCGGCCCCGGCCCCCTGGGAGGGCACAGAGCCCGTCGTAGACACAGGACCCTGGGCTGAGGGGCAGGCCTTGACCATCCCATCTCAGGACTCTGCACCTCATGCCCGTTCATCCTTCTTTCTCCTTCCAGCTCCCAATTCATTTCCCCACGTGTTACCAAAGTTAGGGGAAGGTGAGGGGGCGGCTGTGTTCAGAGGCTGCTCTGCTTCCCTGGGCTTCCCTGGACTCCGCTGGGTTCTGCAAAGCTGCCTACAGGGCTCCATGGGGGAGATGATCCCAAGAAGAGAAAGATCACTTTTAATATCGGTCTTTGTCAAGTTCGCTCTCAGCCAAAGGTGAAACGGGGTCCTCGGCGTCCATGCCCGTCTGTGATGCTGCACGTGAGGCTCAGCCGGGAGCTGGTCCCCTGAGCGCTGACCCTTGAGGGGCTGCCGCCTGCATCGCGAGTCTGTGGCCAAAGAGCGCTGCCCGGAGCGACGTGCACCCTCTGCATGCCCCGTGCCCGCTTCAGGAGTACCTTCACGTGGGCAGCCTCAGGCCTGACCCCTCCAGCACCGGATGCCGCCGTCCGTGGGTTCTGAACACACGTGGCCACAGCTGGGCGACCCAGGCTGATCTGGTCCCCGTGTCTGTGGGAGACACAGCGGGCTCTTATAGCCCAGCAGCCCGGGGTGAAAGCTGCTGTAAAAACAAGGATTTTTCTTAGAAAACATCAATGTCAGAGAAGACAGAGGCGGTGAGAATGTTCCAGAGGAAAGGAGAGTAAGGAGACAGGGCAGCTAACTGCAATCCCTGCTCCTGGACGGGTCCTAGGTTAGAAGGGAGTGTGGGAAGGGCATTATTGGTCGATTGAAGTTCTGCGTCGATGCTGCAGTTACTGAAGTTGGAAGCAGTGCCCTGACCCCTGAGACACACCCTGGAAATTTGGGATGAATACCCACGATGCGTCCCTCCCAAGCGGCTCAGAAAAAATAGGCAGGAGATCAGCAACGATGCTCACAGCAGGACGTGAATCTGGGCGAAGGATTGGTGGGCGTGCGCTACGTGGTTCTGTTCCGCCAGCTTTCCTGTCGGTTTGAAATTATTTCCAAGCAGAAACTTTTCAGAAAACTGTGTTGTTTTCTGAGGACCGGCCTGGGTGTCGAGTGAGTGCCCAAGGCAGCCTGAGGGGGCCGGGGGTGGGACCGCTGGGCAGGCAGCTGCCCAGGGCGCCGTTTAGCGCGTGTAGATCTGCAGACCATCTGAGGCCTTTCCCTGCAAGCTGGGCCCATCTACCAGCAGTGCGCAGACACTAACCTCTTACTTTCCGTTTTACTGGCAAGGCAGTAGCAGGATATTGAACGGCGTGGGGCAAAGCGTCTTCCGTAAGTGTTTGGATCTGGGGGAGGCTGAATACCTGTTGTCTCTCCCCATTTGCTCCTAAGCCCTCAGACACCCTTAACGTTTGGATTGATTCTCCTTATTGGGCCTGTCTTCTATTTGGTTTCAGGCACTTTCCAATAAGTGCGCCAAGTGCTCTGGGGCTCCGGAGAGGCACTGAAGAAATCAATATGTGCTCATCAGCATCATCGCAGCGGTTACGAGAGCCGGCGGCCCCCGAGCTGGCCCGCCTGAGGCGCACGTCCTCCCGGGCTGTCTCCCGGCCGACGGCCGGCCGGTTCCGTCTCCGTGATGGCCGGTGTGGCCTTATCCATGCCTCGCTGTTAGCGGAGGGCTCGCTCGAGTCCTCCAGCTCCTGTCCCAGACGCCTTGAGGGTCAGGGTCCAGGGTTGCACGTTCGTGTCCTTCCCTTGCTGGTCCAGACGAGAGGCCCCAAGATTTGGCCTGCCCCCCGGAGCCTGCCGTCGCTCGGGGCGGGGGCAGCGGCACGCCCGCGGGGATTCCAGACCCGCTTCGGTCTCCGGGGGTTTATGCCAGTCCTGCCCTACCTGGGTATTTGCTGGCTCCTTTTGAGGAAGGACTGGGGTCACTGATTCCATGAATCGTTGGCGTGTGGAAACAAGAATAGTCTTGACACCCGCGCGGCACTTTACAGTTTCTGAAGCTCCTGTGTGGATCTTGTGCATCTCACGGAAACTCACCATCTTCCCAAGAGGCGGGTACGCAGACGGAGGCCTCTGGGCTCTCAGGGCTGAGCCGGGCCGAACTCTGGGCCCACCTGCCGGCCGTGCCCCCAGGCACTGTCCATCCAGACTGCGGGCCGAGGAGCTCCCCTCGGGCAAGCTGGGTTCCCAGGTGCCCCCGATCAGCAGCGCAGGAAAGGGAGGTGGACTTTCCTCTCCTCTGCCGTTTGTTCGAGCGGGAGAGCGAGCCGGGCTGCTTGTGCACTGCTTCTTTCCTTCAAGTCGCCGGCAGGGCTTTCCCAGCCTGAAAGGGTATCGATTAGCTTGTGATTCAGTGGCGTCCACCGCCCCCACCCCCACCCCCACCCCCACCCCCACCCCCACTGCAGAGCTCACAGCGGTGGGAGGGCGGGGCTTCCCGTGCGTCCCGTGCGTCCCGCGCTGCGTCCGGTTCCACCCCCGTGACCCACGCTTCCGCCCCCGCAGCCGGGCCCTTCCGGATTCCGTCACAGCTGGGCTCTGCAGACCTGTCCGGGGTGTTAATGGCCCCGTGGGGAGGAGGCGGGTCGGCCGCCCCCTCGAGGTGGTACAGTTTGCTCCGAAGTGCCCGGGGCCCTCCTGCCGCGCCGTCTCCACTTCCCAGGCCCATGGCTCCGTCCCGGCCCGTCTGTTTCAGGGCTGAGAACCGCTCACCGAGGGCTCGAGCCAGGCCTAGAGAAGGCTCCTGAAGCCGTGCTGGACGTGGCCCCGCCCCCTCAGGACCCGCGTGGCCCTCCCGTTGCCGCTGCAGAGTTGTGCACAGCGTCCTGCCCGGCCCCCCGCTGGTTTGTCCATCAGACTCCGACTCCTGCTGCGCTTCACTTCCAGGTGGCGGGGAAGAGGCGGTGCTTCCTGGCTTCCTCCTGCAGACTCCTTGAGACGGACAGTGTCCAGGTGGGTCACCTGGGGGCGTCACCTCTAGGGTGGCAGAGGCCAGTGATCCCAGTAACTGGGGACAAAGCCTGGCCGCGACGCAGGCTTCTTGAGAAACAGGCCCTGCGCCGGCAATGAGAGTGCGGGTCCCGGTGACAGCAGGTGCTGTGCTCGCTACAGCCCGCGCTGCCGCTCCCATGCCCCGCGGCCTCTGACTCTGTGTGCGTGTGCACCGCCCACGTCTGCGGCTTCGGGAGGGCCAGTTATGGGATGCTGTTGACGAGACATTTATAAATATTTAATCTTCACATTAAAAATATGGTACAGAAGAACCATTAGTAGCCGACAGTAAGAAGGCTTTCTTTGCTGATTGTAGGGGCGAAAGAATAAGAGGGCAGATTTTGATTGGGCTCAAGGACAGCGCTGTAAGTTGGAGAAACATAAATGAGTGTTGTTTACAAGGTGGTTACGGCTCAGACCTGTGGTCAGGATCTAAAACTGGCCTGTCGTTTGCTCAGAGTGTGTGCAAAGTACAGACCGTTCATACAAAACAAAATGGATGGTTTGTTTATGTCTGGTGCCATTAAGAATGGAGGAGAAAAGTTCAGCCCAAGATAAAAAGCTTAAATCTTGATTTTTCTCTTCTCCCTCTCAAAAAAAATGGATTCCTTGCTCTGTAAATTATCCAGCTCTTGTCCTCGGATTGGCAGTTACTTCAGGCTGGTTTGGACATTGCATAATCTTAAATATAGATTCTTGTTTGACTAAAAAAAAAAAAAAGCCAAGTCCAAGTGCACCAGGCCCTACCGGTCCACGTGGCCAGGAAATCACCTTCGCCATAGCTCACTTCTAATGGCCTCCAGCCTTCCTGACAGCGAGATCCATTCCTATTAGACAAGTTCTAGGAGAAAAAGCAACGGTTGGCATCACTTTCTCCGTCACAGCAAGCACTGCGTTGACTCCTGCCCACGTCTGACTCTCAACTGCCCCCCTGAGCTTTCTGGACCGAGCAAACCCCGGACAACCCAACATCCATCATCCCCTCCCGCGTGAAGTTCCCCGCGTCGCACTCAGAGCAGCCCTACCCAGTCGAGGGCTCTGCACACCGCGTGGGGGGAGAGGGGTGCATGCTCGGCCCTAGAGGCACTGAGTGGGTTCAGAGCTGGAGTACAGGCACAGTCTGGCCCACATGCAGAAGAAATAGTGTCCTTTTAGGAAGAAAATAATTTTCATACGGCAAAGCTATGTGGTGTGGTGTTTGCAGCTGTACCACCAAGGCCCCCAGGCACCGAGATAATTAGGGCTTGGGTTTTAGAAGAATGAAGAGAATGGTCTTTGTGTAAATCCATTAGAGTTTAAAATGAACCACTTCTCATCCCTGCTGCCACACCGGCCACTCAGTGCTGGTGGGGAAGCGGCAGACGTCACGCCGAGAACCCGCCCCTCCTCCCAGAGCCAGCAGTGCCACTTCCGTGACTAAATGCAGAAGGAAAACCGAACCGTGAAACACTGCTTCCGTTGGGCAACTTGTGGTCCAGTTTCATGAACGGCAGTTAATTTTTCCCGTCCTCTGCGGCTGCAGGTTTCATCGTCTGTCACCTAAGCAGTCAGCGCTGCGTACCTGTCAGGGCCATCAGAGGCGGGAGATCTGTTGACTCATTTCTTCAGTTAGATGCTTAAAAGGCCTTCCTCTGAAAAGTCTTCTAGCAAGTCTAGCTGCCACTGGCATTACATCCAGGACCATGGGTGTTTGCGATGGAATTGCACGTTCAGGTGGGGCGAGGGGCCCTGGTGTCGCCACGATGCCGGCGACTGTCTCCCTGCCAGGTCTGGGGCCCCTTGCAGGCTGGGCTGGCCTTCCTCGTGTTCGAAGCTTTAGCCCCTCAGTGCTGACGGACATGAGGCCCGAGAAGCGGTGTTGGCTCGCCCGCGGGTGAGTACGTGTAGGCACGGGACGCAGTGCTGGAGAGAACAATGTAGCAGTTTCCCACAAAGCTGAACCTTCTCTTGCCATATGATCCAGCAGTCACACCCTTTGGTAGTTACCCAAAGAGCTGAAAACGTGTCCACACGGAAACCTGCCTGGGAATGTTCATAACAGCTTTACCCATAATTGCGGATACTCAGAAGCAACCAAGATTAGGTGAATGGCTTAGTAAACGGTGGTGCATCCAGACAGTGTCATACTATTCAGCGCTGAAAAGGAATGAGCTCTCGAGATGACTAGATGTGGAGAAAACTTCAATGCATATTCAGAGTGAAAGGAGCCAATCTGTAAAGGCTACTTATTGCGTGATTCTACCTATGTGACATTTTGGAAAAGGCAAAACTATGGAGACAGTAAAAAGACCAGTGGTTGCCAGGGACTGGGGAGAGAGAAGGGGTGAATAGAACAGGCAGGGCACAGAGGGTTTTTAGGCCAGTGAAACTGTCCTCTGTGATGGTGGCTGCACGTCATTATACACTTGTCCAAACCCATCAAATGTACACCAAAGTGAACCCTAACGTAAACTCTGGACTTTGGGTGACCATGACGTGTCAGTGGAGGTTCATTAATTCTAACAGAACGTACCACCCCAGTGGGGGTGTGCATTATGGGAGAGGCTGTGCTTGTGTGTGCTTGCATAGGGAGCATCTCTGTACCTCCCGCTCAATTTTGCTGTGAACCTAAAACTGATAGTTTTTAAAAATAGCCCATTCACTGCCTGCTAATGCAGGGGACACGGGTTCGAGCCCTGGTCTGGGAAGATCCCACGTGCCGCAGAGCAACTAGGCCCGTGAGCCACAACTACTGAGCCTGCGCATCTGGAGCCTGTGCTCCGCAACAAGAGAGGCCGCGATAGTGAGAGGCCCGCGCACCGCGACGAAGAGTGGCCCCCACTTGCCACAACTAGAGAAAGCCCTTGTACAGAAACGAAGACCCAACACAGCAAAAATAAATTAATTAATTAATAAACTCCTACCCCCAACATCTTCAAAAAAAATGTTATTAATGTTACTCAAATATTTTAATAAATGTTAATTTAAATTTTTAAAAAAATAGCCCATTCAAAACACACGCCATTCCCAGCAGGTACTGTCCTACCCCGGCCATGGCCTCCAGTGCTTGAGTTGGCAAATACACCTCCCAGAAGGCTGGTCACCTTGGCTAGATTCCCCACTCTCCTTCCTTCCCAGCCGGTGACCAAGCACATCTTCGAATCGATGCGTAAAGACTAGAGGAGGTGGATGGGGAGTGTGGCTGTGGTCCCTTCCTAGTGGACGAGGCCGGTCTGTGCCGTGGGCATGGGGCCGGAGCCCTCTGCTCCCTCTGAGCTGGTCCCTGCATCACGAGGCACGTCCAGGGTGTGTCCAGCAGGGCCGGAGAGGCCCGCCTTCGTGTGATACTACCTCCACCCCGCCTGTCTTTCCATCAGGGCAAAGCCTTCCCGGATTTAGCAGAAGGTTGACCCTCTGCCGTGGTGTTCAGCGTTCACGCGTTCTGTGTTGCCCGTTTATGTGTCTTATTTAGGACAGATTGGAAGAGGCGAGGTCAGCGTGGCCAGCCAAGGCCGTCTTCAAGGCCTGCTTGATTTGTTGAGGGTCCCCTGAGGCTGTATTCTTTCTTCAGACTATTGGTGTCTGAACCAGATCCTGGCAAATGCTGGTCTGGGAAAATCAGGCATGAGTGGCCTCACAGAAGGGAGGATCCTGGACGGCCCTTCTTTGCAGGATGTACTGTTTGAAGCCCGGTGCTCTGACCACGTGAACCACCTTCCAGCCCAGTTCCAAACCAGCTGCTCAGGAGCGGCCACACGCACAGCCAGGAGGCGCCACCTAGATGCTGAAAAGTAGACATGGGTACCTGAGGCACTGCCGTCTCCTGCCTGGGTGGCCAGCAGGCCCCTGCACCTCCCGGTACAGAGGTGTCCCACAAATGGGCGGTGGACAGTGGCGATGGGACCGCTACCCAGAAGACTCCACCAGAGGCGGGAGGGAGCTATCAAAGTACTAGAATAAAATATAAGAAAAATTTGCTTGTAAATCCTAGGACGGGGGACATCATCAGAAGCAAAGAACCAGAAACCAGAAACGTGGCGGGGGCAGGGACAGAGAGGGAGAGAAGCCCAGAGCAAAGCCGATGACTTAGAGAAGGTATTTGGGACATATAAATAGGCAAAGAGGTAAAAGCCATAAAATACAAAGAGCTCCTGCAAGTTAATAAGAAAAAGACAACCCAATAGAAAAGAATGAGCAAATGATACGAACAGGCACTTCACAGAAGAAATACAAATGGTGCACAAATATATGAAAATATACTAAACCTACTAGTAACTAGAACAGTGCCATTAAAGCAGTAAGATAACATTGTTACCAATTATATTAGCAAAAATTTTGACTGATAACAGCTTCCCTGGAATACACGTCTGTCAGAAGCAGTAAATGTTTGTCTCTGATTCACAGCTATATTCCTAGCACCTAGAACAGTGCCAGGCACCTAATAGGCATGCAGTAAATTTTTAAATGTTTTTTAATTGCTAAAATATACATAACATTTACCATTTTAACCATTTCTAAGAGTACAGCGCAGTGGCAGTCAGCATTCACATTGCTGTGCAACCTTCACCACTATCCATCTCCAGACTTTTTCATCTTGCAAACCTGGAACTCTGTCCCCGTTAAACACTGACTCCGCATTCCCCTCCCCAGCCCCTGGCCCCATCATCTACTTTCTGTTTCTATAAATTTGACTCATCTGGGTTCCTCATATGAGTGGAATCATAAACTATTTGTCCTTTTATGACAATAAATATTTCTAAATGCAGGCAGGAATGAATTATTTATTATGGGTAAAGGTGTGGTGAAATAGATATTTTCGGTTTCCATCTATTTTTTCCAGTTTTATTGAGGTATAATTGACATACAATGTTGTGTAAGTTTAAGGTGTATAACCACGATTTGTTACATGTATATGTTGTGAAATACTACCACAATGAGTTTAGTTAACATCTATCACTTCACACAGTCACAAAAAATATTTTTTCCTTATGATGCAAACCTTTAAGATCTACTCTCTTAGCAGCTTTCACATATACAAAATGGTTGTGTTAGCCATAGTCAACATGTTGTACATTACATCCCCAGAACTTATTTGTCTTACAGCTTACAAAATGAAACTTTGTACCATTTGACCACCTTCATCCAACTCCCCCAGCCCTCCACCTCTGGCAAGACAAATCTGCTCCGTTTCTATGAGTTTGGTCACATCTAAGGGAGATCATATAGTATTTGTCTTTCTCTGTCTGACTTATTTCACTTAGTGTAAGGCCCTCAAGCTCCATCCGTATTGTCACAAAGGGCAGGATTTCCTTATTTTTTATGGCTGAATAGTTCCATTATTCCATTATATATTTATACTGGATTACTGTAATGAAATACTAGTATTCCATTATATAGATACCGATCTATCTTACATTTCCATCTTATATATATGTTATATATATATGTATGTACGCATCTCACGTTCCCATATATATGTATTTTTCCCATTATGTTCTTAATTTGTTCACCTGTCGTTGGACACTTTTACCTTGTTCCCAGGTCTTGGCTGTTGTAAATAATGTGGCAGTGAACATGGGAGTGCAGGTATCTCTTCAGAACAGTGACTTCTCTTCCTTTAGATATGTATCCAGAAGTGGAAATGCTAGATCATATGGTAGCTCTATTTTCAGTTCTTTGAGGAACCTCCATACTGTCCTCCACAATGGCTGCACCAATTTACATTCCCACCAACAGTGCTCAAGGCTTCCCTTCTGTCCACATCCTCACCAGCATTTGTTATTGCCTGTCTTTCTGATGATGGCCAATCTGAGAGGTGTGAGGGGACACCTCATTGTGGTTTCGATTTGCATTTTCCTGATGATTAGTAATGTTGAGCATCTTTTCATGTATCTGTCGGCCATTTGAGTATTTTCTTTGGAAAAATGTCTGTTTAACTCCTTGGTCCACGTTTTAATTGTAGTATTTGGGAGGGGACTGCTATTGAGTTTTATGAATTCCTCATATATTTTGGATATTAACCCCTTATCAGATGTGTTTGCAAACATTTTCTTCCATTCCGTAGGTTGTCTTTTCACTTGGTTGATAATTTCTTTTGATGTACAGAAGCTTTTTAGTTTGATGTCGTCCCACTTGTTTATTTTTTATTTTGTTGATTGTGCTTTAGGTGTCATATCCAAAAAACCGTTGCCAACACCCATGTCAAGGAAATTTTCCCTATGTTTTCTTCTAGGAGTTTTATGGTTTCTGGTCTTACATTTTAAGTCTTCAATGCATTTTGAGTTAATTTTTGTGAGTGGTATAATTTAGAGGTCTAGTTTCATTCTTTTACGTGAGAATTTCCAGTTTTCCAGCACCATTTATTGGAGAGGCTGTCTTTTCCCCATCATATATTCTTAGGTCCTTTCTCATAAATTAATTGACCATATATATGCATGGGTTTATTTCTGGGCTGTCTATGCTGCTCCACTGATGTCTGTGTTTGTTTTTAATGCCATTACCATACTCTTGATTACTATGGCTTTGTAATATAGTTTGAAATCAGGGCACGTGATACCTCCAGCTTTGTTCTTTTCTCAAGACTGCTTGGCTATTTGAGGTCTTTTACCTATACACATTTTAGGATTTTTTTTTCTATTTATTTCTGTGAAAAAAAATGCTATTGAAATCTTAATAGTGACATTTAACCTATAGATGGCTTTGGGTAGTATGGACATTTTAACAATATTAATTCTTCCAGTGCATGAACACAGGATATTTTCCCACCTATTTATGTCTTCTTCACTTTCTCTCATCAATATCTTAATAGCTTTTAGTGTAGAGATCTTTCACCTCCTTGGTTTCATTTATTCCTATGTATTTTATTGGTTTTGATGCTATTGTAAATGAGATTGTTTTATTTATTTATTTTTCAGATAATTCATTGTTAGTTTACAGAAATGCTACTCATTTTTGTGTGTTGATTTTGTATTCTGCAATTTTACGGAATTTGTTGATTAGCTCTAACAGAATTTCAGTGGGGTCTTTAGGGTTTCCTATATATAAAATCATGTCATCTTCAGATAGAGACATTTTCACTTCCTTTTTTTTTCCCAATTCTGGTGCCTTTTTTCTTTTTCTTGCCTGATTGCTGTGGCTTGGACTGCCAGAAATAGATATTTTCTTATGTGTTGGTGATTGAGAGTATTTGGCAATACCGATCCAGATTTAAAGTTCATTTAAAAAGTGAACCAACCTCTGAAAAGGCTATTCCATTTCCAGAGCTACCCATGGGTCAGAAGATGCCTTCATGTTCCTGCATTGAAGCCCAATTTCACCCTGTGGCCAATCCTGTCATAGATATGAATATACCTCATATTATCAATGAACCACTGGAAACTACTTCCTTCTGATACTTTGTTATATAGAAAAGTTAAATTTTATAAAGGTAAAAAATAAAAAGTGAACCAACAGTACCACTTCAGGGACTGCTCCATGCAGAAATACTGATATGTGCACAAAGACATAAATACAAGAATGTTCTCTGTTAGTTTCTTATGTAGACTTGTTATTGAAATATAACGTTATTACTAAGAAACTCAAGAACCATAAGCATTGAGCTCTGTGGCTTTGTACAAAGTAAACATAGCAGAATCCCTTGTACTACCCCACCCAAGGGAACCTCAGTTCTGACCTTTCACACCACTGACTCACATTTTGCCCTTTTGAACTTTATATGAATGGACATCAGATGATGTGTTCTCTTTTGTGCCTGGCTTCTTTCAGTTGACATGACGTTAGTGAGAGTCATCCAAGTGAATGCACATAGTGATGGAAGATTTATTCTCACTGTTGTATAGAATATTTATATTGTGTGAATGTGCCACAATTATACTTACTTGTTTTGCTCCTGATGGAGGTGTTTCCAGTTTGGGGCTATTAAAAATAGTGCTGCTCAGGGAAATTTCGGGAGGCGATGGATACCTTGGTTATAGTGATGGTTTCACAGACACGTGCATATATCCAAACTCATCAAATAATGTACATTAAATGTGTGCATATTTTGTACATCAGTTATACCTCAGTAAAGGTGTTAAAATAGTGCTGCTGTTAACATTGCCGTTGGTGTGTTTTAGTGAGTGTGTGTGCACATTTCTGTGGGTGTGTGCCTAGCAGTGGGGTTGCTGAGTTGTAACCTTCAGTATTCAGTAGATAAGTGTCTACCGTAGTATGTGTACCAATTTACACTCCCGTCAGCAGTGCGTGAGAGTTCCCATTGATGCACGTATTCCCCAAAGCAAGACATTGTCTGTACTTTGATAAGTAGCCATTCTGGTGGAGGTGTAGTAGTATCGCTTTGTGGTTTAATTTTCTTTTTCCTGATGGTTAATGAAGTTTAGCATCTTTTTAAAATTTATTGGCCATGTGAATATCCGGTTTTTGTGAATTGCCTTTTCAAGTCTTCTGTCCATTTTTCTATTAAGCCGTCTGCTTCTACTTACTGATGTTCTTTATATTCTGATATGAGTTCTTTGTCAGTTATATATCTTGCAAATATCTTCTTCCACTCTGTGGCTTGCCTTTTTATTCTGTTAAAGGTATCATTTTGAAGAACAGAATTTCTTAATTTTAATGTAGTCAAATTTATCAGTTTTTTATTTTATGGTTGAAGGTTTTGTGTCCTGCTTAGTATGTCTCTGCTTGTCACAAGCTTATAAAGATATTCTCCTGTGTTTTCGTCTAAAAATGCTATTGTTTTATCTTTCACATTTAGCTACAGATCTGTGTGGACTTGATTTTTGTGTGGTGTCTGAGGTAGGGGGTCAAGGTTTATTTTGTTCGGGTGACAGAGCCAGTTGACTCAGTACCACATGTTGACCCAACCTCAGTTTGTCACATGGGTGGTTCTGTTTCTGGACTTTTGATGTATCCTTGCACCAATAACACACTGCATCAGTTATTAGTTTGAAAATAAGCCTTGATAGCTGATGGTCTAAGTTTGCCAGTTTTATGTTTCTTCAAGATTACCTTGATTATCCTTGACCCTTTGCATGTCTGCATAAATTTTATAATCAGCTTGTTAATTTCCACAAAAGTACACCTGCTGATATTTTTATTGTGTTTAATCTACAGATGAATTTTGGGAGAATTTACCTCTTTATACTACTGAGTTTTTTTAAACCCATGAATATAATATATATCCCTGTAATTATTTAGACCTTTTAATCTTTTCTCCATTATGTTTTGTGGTTTTCAGTGTACCAGTTTTGAACAACTTTTAAAAATAATACCTTTAAATTGTTTTCATTGTATACTTTTTGTTGCTATGGCGTTGTTTTCAGTAGCAAAGAATAGGAACGTTTTCAGCAGGGGGCTGGTTAAATAGGTGTGCTTTCATCTCTACAGCAGAGTTCTCTTCAGCCACTGGAAAGAACGGGTTGGATCCCCGTGTGCACCGTCAGGGAAGGTTATTGAGGGAATGCTATGTAGAGCAATATAAAAATGATGATCCGTGTTAGGGGTTGTTTTTTTTTTTTTTTAATTACATGGAAACGTCTATTTCTAAAGTCCTTAGAACAAGGTCTAAAAAAGAGTGACAGCCCATTGGTAAAAATGTATCTACTTGGCAAGAGGAGAGGTTTAGGCAAAGCTGGGATAAAGGAGGATTAACCTTGTCTTCCCAACCCATGTTCATTGCTTTTATTTTCACAATAAGCCTGGATTACAAGAAAGCAAGAAAAAATGGATTATTATCTACTTAATGCCTGTCTCGCGTTGGCCCAGGACCTGGACCACAGTGAGGCCTCCACAAACTCTGGGGCCCATTTGGCCCCAGGGAGGCTGTAGTTCTGACTCAGGAGTTCTTTTCTTGTTGTTCTGTTACTTTGAAGAGTGTATATTATAAACTAACACAAAACCTGTGCGCTATGGAGCAAAACTCTACTAGATAATGAAGAAAACTGAATTCTCAGCAGGCCAACTTGGACCCATATTAAATCACATATCCTGAGCATAGAAGCAGGTGCCGCAGTCCAGGGTTCCTTTCTCTCTTCTGTGCTGTGGACCCCTGTGTCAGCCTGGCGAAACCCCTACACCCCTTTCTCAGAACTATGTTTTTAAATACGTAAAATAAAACACATGCGGCTACAAAGAAAATTAATTCTACGGAATAGTCATCAAAATTTTAAAAAATCAAATCTGTGATATTGTTGTATAAGTGCTTCTTCAATATTAAATAACAAGATCTAACAGTGGGTCTCTTAATTACCAGAGTTCTGAAGTCATGATAACCATAAACAATCTTTCAGCATCTCTGCAAAAAGTCCCTGGAACTGCTAAAATGACTGTGGTTTGTCGCCTATATTCATAATGGAAGGAAACGCTAAACTTTGTGGAAGTTAGTGGAAGTAAAGATGTGATCTGTTTCCTGTTCAAGTTCATGGGCCGCCACCGAGGTTGAAGACGTGCTGAAGGATACTGTGTCCTTGAAAGTTTGGTTTACAAAAGCTGGGGCGCTGGGGACGCAGCAGTAATCCAAGCAGACAAGCCCCCTCCTCAAGGCTGGTGGTCTGGTGGGCGACAATACACAAGTTACTTAAGTAAAGCCTATACTTTAGTGAATGGTGTAAATGCCAAGGGGAAAGATTAAATAAAAGGGTGGGGGGAGACATGTGGGTGATGGTTGGGGTGGGGTGTCAATTTTAGATGGGGCAACAGGGACCCCTCCCTGGGGATGGGGGCAAGACCTCAGTGAGGGGAGCAGAGCAGATGCTTTGGCAGAAGAGAGCTCCAGGGAGAGGTGCGAAGCCTCAGACAGGAGTTCGTGTTCAAGGGGTGTATGGTAGTGAGTGCCCTGGAGCTTGGGCAGCCGGAGAGGGAGTGGGGCGTGATCGGTGGCGTGGCTGACTGTGTGTCTTTGTGGCGTTGGAAGGGGACCCCTGCGGTGAAGGTGGTCTGCCTTTACTGTTAAAGGGCCCTCTGGCTGCTGTGCTGAAGGAGAGCCGGGACAGGAGGAGAAGCAGCGGGACTGGTTAGGAGGCTCAACCTTGAACAAGGGAAGCGCTGATGGGGCTCAAACCAGGGTGCCAGGAGTGGGATCCATTGAGATTCCTGATATCCATCTTAACGAGACAAGTTCTAAAGAAATCTGAGAAACAGGGCAATGAGGTTTAAAAAAGTAGGACTGAGTATTCTGGAATGTTTGGAACCTATTGAAACAGTTTTTAAAATCTATCCTTAAAGGAATTTTCTTTTTTCCTTTAAGAAAAATCTAACTTAGGAATGACCCTGGATGAGGTACCCTGTGTATGGGTGTTTTGCGAGCAGCCTTGAGAGGAACGAACCAGGCAGAATGTAGGCCAGGGCTGGGGCAGACCATCCCATCTGGGCCATGGAGGGCCAGACTGGGGCGGGCAGGGACCTGGACCTGCATTGCCTCACCCCAGGCAGGAGTCGAGGGCCATGATCTTGACTTCCGTGGCCTGGAGATGCTGAGTAGGGTCCTGTGTGACTGCCTCCCCTTCTAAGGTGTGTGGACTCCAAGCGGCCCCTCCCGGGGAGCAGACGGGTGGGAGGGACCCTTGCCTCACACGGGGGCAAGACTGCAAGGAATCCAGTGGTTCCCGTGTGCTGACCTGGGACTTGAGTCCTAGCAGCTTTCTCCAGGAAATACAGTTTCCCCAGAAAACCAAAAACCTTAAGAGTAGTTCTCAATGGAAAGCAATACTGTTTTGTTTTGTTTTTTTTTGATGCTTTGATACAACCACAAGACTTTTTTATAACAATTTATTGAGAAGTAATTCACATACCATACAATTCGCCCATTTAAAATGTACAATTCAGTGGTTTTTAGTATATTCACAGATACGGACAACCATCACCCCAGTCAATCTTAGAATGTTTGTATTGTCTCAGGAAGAAACCCACCCCCCCCCCCCATGTCTCTGTAACTATCATCCCCTAACCCCTCATGTGCCGCAGGTCTAAACAATCACTGATCTATTTTCTGTCTATGTGGATTTGCCTATTCTGGACATTTCCTATAAATGGAAACATATAACGTGTTTTTTTGTGACTGGCTTCCTTCACTTAGCATAATGTTTTCAAAGTTCATCCGTGTCGTAGCATGTGTCAGCACTTCATTCCCTTTATGGCTGAAGAATATTTCATTGTATGACTATACCAAATTTTAAAAATCCATTTGTAATTTACATTGGGTTATTTGTACCTTTTGGCTGTTATGAATAATGCTGCCATGAATGTTCACATGCAAGTTTTTGCATGAATGTATTTTCATTTCTCTTGGGTGTGTCCCTAGGAGTGGAAATACTGGTAACTCTGTTTTTAACCATTTGAGAAACCTCTGGACTGTTTAAAGTGGCTGCACCATCTCCTGCCAGCAGTTATATGAGGGTTCTTATTTCTCCACATCCTCGTCAACACTTGTGTCTGTCTGACTTTTTCATTATAGCTATCCCAGTGGGTGTGAAGTGGAATCTTACTATGGTTTTGATTTGCATTTCCCTGATAACTGGTGGTGTTGAGCGTCTTTTCATGTGTTTATTGGCCATCTGTATATTTTCTTTGAAGCAATGTCTATTCAAATCGTTTGCCCAATTTTAAATTGAGTCATTTGTCTTATTATTATTTGTAAGTGTAAATGTTCTTTCTATACTCTAGATACAAGTCCCTTACCAGATATATGATTTTCAAGTATTGATAGTTTCTCCCATTCTGTGGGTTGTCTTTTTACTTTCTCGATAGTGTCTTTTGAAACATAGGTGTTTTTAGTTTTGATGAAGTCCGTTTTATCCATTTTTTTCTTTTGTGACTCATGCTTTTGGTGTCACATCTAAGATGTGTCACATCTATTGTGTCTTGTACAATTGCCAAATTCGTGTCACATTCATTGTCAAATCTGAAGTCATGAAGATACTCCTGTGTTTTCTTCTAAGAGGTTTATAGTTTTAGCTCTTACCTTTAGGTCTTTGCTCCATTTTGACTTAATTTTTGTATATGGTATGAGGTAAGAGTCCAGTTTCATTCTTTCACTTTGTGGCTCTCCCATTGACCATTTGTTGAAGAGATTATTCTTTTCACATTGAATCATCTTGGCACCCTTGCTGAAAATCAGTTGGCCATAGATATGTAGGATTAGTTCTGGACTCTCAATTCTGTTCCATTGATCTGTATGTCTAGCCTATGCCAGCACCATGCTGTCTTGATTTCTGTTTCTTTGTAGTAAGTTTTAAAATAGGAAAGTGGGAGTCTTCCAACTTTGTTCTTCTTTTGCAAGATGGTTGGCTGTTTTGGGTCCTGTGCAATCAGTACCGTATGAACTTCAGGATCACCTTGTCAGTTTCTGTGAAGAAGCCAGCTGTGATTCTGAAAGGGGTTTCATTGAATCTGTAAGTTAATTAAGGGGCATTGTCATCTTAACAGTATTGTCTCCTAGTCCATGGACATGGGATGCTTTCCATTTACTTAGATCTATTTAAATTTCTTTCAGTGATAAAGACCGTTCATAAGTCTTTTTGAAGGCATCTCGAGTGCTTCTGGACAGCTGATCTTTTCAGAATGCCTGCTCTACCAACTCCCTGCAAGAGCGGGTGCAAAGTTCAAGGTCTCTACCTTGTCTGTGGCATTGATGCAGACTGAGGTGAACAAACCCGAGGAGTTAGATGGAAGGGAATTGGGTTTGGCTTTTGTTTCGACCTTTAAAGGCCCTCCTGCCTCCTGCAAGTCCCAGCCCTCACCAGCCACCCAGACAGATGGCTTCTCATCACTCCATCTTATTGCTACTTCAGAGGTCCCAGGCGTTCTCTTGACTTTGATTTTAACACTGCCTCTTCCCTTTGTCCCTGAAACTATTCCTCTCTTTCTTACAGCTGGGGAGTCATCGTATCTTAGCGTCCCCAACCATCCTGGTTTGCACTTTCGCGTGTGTGAGGGGGGAGTCGCTTCATTTACCGTGTGCATATCCACACACTCAGCACAACTCATGGAAAAGACCACCCTTCCCCATTGCACTGCAGTGTCACTTTTGTTACAGATCAGATGACCGTGTGTGTGGAGTCTGCTTCTGAACTTTATATCCATTAGGTCGTTTGTCTAGTCTCGTTCCAGCACCCCACTGTCTGAACTACTGTCGTGTCATAAGAAATCTTCTTTGCACAGTGTTAGGGACTGAATGTTTGTGTTGCCCCGCCCAATTCATATGTTGAAGCCCTAACCCCCAACGTGATGGTATTTGGAAGAGGGGCCTGAGATTACACTGACTTTATAGATCATTTTAGAGAGAATTGGCATCTTTTCAGTACATAGTTTTCCAATCCATGAATATGGTATATGCGTCCATTTATTAAGATTTTCAAAAATTTCTCTCAACAATTTTATGGTTTCCTGTGCAGACATCTTACATAACTTTGGTAGCTTTCTTTCTAGCTGTTGATATTTTTACAATATTGTAAACTGTTACCATTTTAAAAATTCCAATAACTGTCATTGTTATAGAAATATGGTTGTATATTGACCTGGTATTCATCAGTCTTGCTACATTTCACTTATTAAATTTAATACTTTTTAAGTTCTTTTAGTTTTTTTATAACACTAACTTGAAAATAATTTTTCTCCCTAATTTGGTCAATAATGGTTTGGTTGCAAACAACAGAAATCCCTTCAAGGAAGTTCAAGTAAAAGTGAAATTAGTATCAGACCCCAAAAGATGCTGGGAAAGCCAGGAGCCAGGGAGTTGAGCTGGGATTCATGGGAATCTCTCCCTGGGGTCCTGTCTCTCTTGACCCTGTGGCCGCGGGCTCCGCCCCCTATGTACCTCTCTAGTCCTGCGCTCTCAGAGGGTGGACCCGCTTCCTGGTCTCTGGTCTCCTGCCACTATGTCAGTCTCAGCTCTACTTCCACGTGGCCTTGGGATGCCAATACCCGCAGTACATCTGGCCTCAGTGTCCTAGGACAACTGGATTGTCTCCAAACGAGGTGCCCTTTGCCTCCTCACCCGGCAGCGAGAGGCAGGGTGGTGAATCGGTAGCACAGGAGTGTTTTCCCCGGGACTCTGCGTGTCTGGCAGAAAACTTGGAAAGCCTGCATGTAACATGAAGCTTTCACCTCCCAAGTATGCCTGCTGTTGCTGTAATTCTAATATTCTTTCCAAATACATATGTCTTTCCTTCTTGCCTTCTCGCTACATAGGAATTTACAAATTCGAATTATGTATTACAGTATTATATGCTTGCTTTACTTAATTTTATGTCATTACTATTTACCGTTTCATTAAATGTACTTCAAAAACATGATCTTAATAGCTTAATAGAATATACAATATTCGATTATATGGCTATACCATAATTCAGTGAACAATTCCTATTTTTAGAATTTTGGGTTCTTTACAGTTTTTTACTTAAATAAATATTACTATGGTGAGCAGTCTTGCACTTAAAGTCTTGTCTAATCTCTGATCATTTCCTTAAGATTGATTCCTGGAAGTGGAATTAGTGGGTCAAAGGATATGAACATTGTTAAGTCTCTTGATACAATGTCAAATTTATTTCTAGAAGGGTTGCACTGGTTTGCTCTTCTTTCTACAACTCTAAGAATGCCCGTTTCTCCATCAACAGGATTGAGTATTAGCTTTTAAGAAAAATCTTTTCTAATTTAATAGGTGAAAAAACTTTTTCATCTCACTTTAATTTGATACACAGTTTTAAGAGAGGGTGCGTATGTTTTCCCAGTTTACTGATCACTTGTACTGACTGTGAATTTGCCCATTTTTCTCCAGAATGTCTGTCTACTCTTGCTGATTTGCAAAAGCTCATCGCATACTGAGAAGGTGAACCCTTTGTGGCAGGACCCTTTCTGTCTCCCTTGGTGGCTGCAGCCCCACGCCAGCCTGGGTCCTGCTGGTCCCACAGTCGTGGAAGAAGGCAGTGAAGAGCTCGGTCCCTTGTAGGAGGGAACGTGTCAGGTGAGTGAGCTGCGGTCCATGGCCACCATCAGCACGGCGGTGGGCATGGTCTGAGGGGCAGGGTGATGCGTGCTGTGCCGGTGTTTGCTTCTGATACTTCGTTTCTGTTCTGCCCAGTGCCTCTGACTGTTGTGGTTCATTCTGACTCTACCACCCAGACCTTCTCCGTTCATCATGTCCTTGTCCTGTCCCCATTGTCATCTGGAAGGGTGACAAGCTTTTACTGAGCCCTGGCTGGGTGTTGGCCAAAGGGCTCAGCCCTTGCAGTCCAGTCCCTCTGGCGCTGCCTCGGTGGCCGCAGCCTGTCCCTTTCCTGTCCCTGCGCCGAGTGAATGGCTCCCCTGCCTGCACTGCGCATGCCACGTGGACCCAAGGGGCACCTGGTACACACAGGCGTCCAGTTTCCCCAGCCATGTGGGTCCACCTGTGGACCGTGAGGTGACCTGAGAACAGCTGGGATGAAGCACTCGGGAGCAGCTCTTTGCCGGCCTCCTGTATGTTGCAAAGGCCCCGGGGACATGAGCCTCTGCCCTTGGTTTCGGGTCTGTGAGCCGGTGACATTGGTCGTACCCTGAGCTCCAGCTGATACTGGGCCGGACAGACCAGTTTCCATCTCGCAGCCTGTCCAGGTGGCCTGGCTGAGCCAGGCCCCTCGAGCCCTGGGGCACGTGCCCTCCTGACTTGGCTTGGAGGGAGGTATGGTGGTTCTCACTCCATCCAGATGGCCTCGCTCACTCTTCCTCTCTCTCTCTCTCACTCTCATTAATCCTGAAGGTCTCTGAAGCCTAGATCAGGGGGAAAAGCAGAGGGTTTGGGGACAGGAGACTTTGTTTGGCATCGAGCCCTGGTCCTTCCAGCCTTGTGACCTTGGGCCGGTCACCTGCCCCCTGCAAACTGAAGTGTTGTCACCCGAGAGAGGGGAGCCAGATCCAGCACAGAGCCCCATGGGTCTGCCAAACAGGATCCTGTGACAGGTGTCCCTCGACCCTCTGGTGCCACATGTGGGTGAGGCACGGTGCTTATCTGCTATTTGGAAAGGTGTTGGGTATTCTGCTCGCTGAGAAATTGTATTTTAAGAGGTGGTTTCTGAGGAATCTTGAATCAAGTGATGTTCACTTCCGTCCTGAAGTAGTGCCTACCCCGATCTCGTCCGGAGCCCCATCCTTCCGACACACCCAAACTAAGTCCCAGATGCTCGGTGGTTCACCGCAGCCTCGACCGGGTGCCCTCGATGTAGAGATAGGAAGGTGAGGAAAGCACGGCCTTGGCTCGTCCTCAGAAGCCTCAGAGTCCTTCCAGGGTACAACAGGAGACCCCTGGGAGGCAGCAGCTGTAGAAGCCTCCCTGGGAGAACTCCCAGGGCAATCTGTGCTCAGGAGTGAATGCTTGGGCTCCGACTGGATGGCCAAGTGGGACTGGCCGCGTTTTCTCTCCACCCCACATCGTAAGCTCTTGGGGTGTAGGGCACACTCCACGTGGCTGCACGTGGGGTGGCACAGAGCAGATCCAGGGCGTGGCAGGTACGAACCAAAACTCACTGCAATCCCAAGAGAACGTGTCTCTGTTGGCCGCCCTCAGCGGATCATGACTGCAGACCTAGAAGTCATTGTGGGTTCCACCGAGGATGTCCCCGGGTTAAGCTTCAGCTGGACTCAGAGCTGACGGGCACCTGCTGCTGTCGTGGGTCCACTTTGCCGGACCCGGGCGGTGGGGAGACCGCGTCTGAGTCTGCACGGGGTCCAGAGCCGCTCTGTTTGTCCCCAGGCCGGGGGCTGGGAGCCATGTGCGTGCTGGCTCCCCAGCCCCGGACCGGCAGCGCCGCTCCCCGTGAAACCCACAGCCCTATACTGGGGATGACAAATGACCAAAAAATCAATTTGTAATCTGATTGGAGGTTTTTGATTTCCTCTGATGAGTTTAAATTTCATTAAAAGCAACCTTATTCCAACATAAAAGGAATCCTTGAAGGGTAAAGCAGGGGATTGTCTCACCGAGTATAAAGCATCCCGACTCTTTTGTGTGATTTATTCATCGCGTTAATTGTGAGGGCCAACCCAGGGTGTCCGTTGGCAGCTGTGCCGTTATCAGGGCCTGGGATCGGCCGGGCGGGCTCAGAGCACAAGGACTCACATTCAAAACTCGCTCTTTGGCATATTGACACTTGAGTTATCAACAACTCTTATTATCTGCTGGGAGGGAGCTGGCAGCTCCTGGGGACAGAAGGAGCCACAAACCCCGCCACAGCCGCCCCTCTGCATTCTCTTAATTGTGTGTATTCTCTGGAAAAAGTGATCATCGCAGCCTCTTGTCTTGATGAGAAATTGACATTTTCTGAGGACTTCTCTGGGTGCCGGGCGGGGAGATAAGGCCAGGGCTGTTTTGGGGGAGGGTGGGCGCCCCTCCTTTCAGGGGCCTCTTTATTGCCCCCGTTGACCCGCTTGATGAGTATGGATTTCATGAGGTCTTTTTCAGCATTTGAACTATAAAAGGTTCAGAACGACACCACCCCTTATAGACAAAAGATAACCTTGCCCTTTGAATATATCGATTCTTTATTAACTAGGCTGTTTAATGCAATGAAATGAGGCATTAGATTGAAGCCCATTTCAAGTGCTTTGAATAATCTTTAAAAGCTTGGAAGACCCTGGAAGGTGGCCTGACAATAATTGGCACACATTTGGAGAGAATGCAGTTCTCAATTCGGATTCAAAACACAAACATAGAATAATTTCCCTCCCCGCTGGTCACAGGGCCCAGGCAAGCAGCTGCCACGCCCCTGAGCAGGCATCGCTGGCACCGGCTCAGAGTGGGGAAGGAGGTGAGGTTGGTCCCCAGCACGCAGGGGAATTGGGGGGGGCGGGGGCTGGCTGCAGCCTTGTACCCCATGAGCCTCTTTCTTCGCTGTCTCTTTAAGGCTGAAACGAGAATGCAGTCAGAGAAACCTGATTGTCATTGACAGGAGAAAAAGGTATTCACAAGTTTCTTTATGTTTTGGATAATGATTCCCTGTTTTGCTCGGCAGAACAAGTAATTAAGATGACATTTGTGAGTACTAATTTGGATCACACTTATGTGTATGTGTTGGAGAGCTGCAAGCCAAAACATGCAAAACCAGCCTTTCATTGAGGAGCAAATGAAAACTACAGAATGAACCGGAGCGGTGCTGCTGAAAAGGCACAGGAGCTGAGCACAGCTGCAAAAATCAGAGCCCCGGTGCTGAGGGCACATCTCATTAGAGCCCTGCCGTTGGCCACACCTCCGTGCGGCCCAGGGGCAGCCGCAGTGCATGGGGTCTGTCACACCACGGCCGTGGACCTGCTGTTGGCGACGGTGTCCCTCAGGTCAGGGTTCAGTGGCACTGGTGTCCGGAGCCCTGGTGCCTGCCCGTCCGACCGGAGCTTTCTGAGCTGGATCTTGTCCCGGTGGAGCACGGTGACAGGGACAGAGGAGCACATGTCTGGAGTAGCCAGAATGCTTGCCCTCTACCTGCCAGTCCTCCAGTTCAGAGGCAGGGGCTGAGGCAGGAGGGCCTGGAGCAGGGGCGGGGGTGACCAAGCCCCCAGCGAGTCTCAAGACTGTCTATGGGCCACAGTGCTGCTGCTGTGGCCCCCAGGTCTGACCCCCAGTCGTGTTCTGATGTGCCGGCGGGCGTGCAACACACGTACAGGTGGCCCCTCTGGGGACCAGAGGCGTCTGAGTAACTGCAAGGAACTCTCCTTGCAGCTTAGATGAGCGTTTGAGGGCAGATAACCTTGGAGAAGGTTCTTCTATGAACCGTTTTCATCCTGGCCAAGAGAGCTCTGGGCGTGCAGATCAACCCCACCCACCCGGCCAATGTAACTGTTGCGTCTTGAGCAAAGCCATTTTAATAATCAAAACAGATCAAATTACCCAAAGTGAAATTCACAGACAAGAAATACTTTAATTAAATATTGTGTAAAATGAACATTTTTATAGTTAAATATCTGAAAAAATGTACAGATAAAACAATCTTATTGTAGGGTTTTTAACAGTAAAATCTACCATTTAGTGGAGCGCTCAGTTTTGAGACGATGAAGCCATGAGGGCGACTAATTAATCTAAAACACAAACCAAGTGCAGGGACAAGGAGACTTGCGAATGTCCTTAACGTGTACACGTGAGCTCATTTTTAGGTCAAACCCTTACTTATACAAAATAAAACGGAGGCATCAGAGTTCCAGAGTGACTCCTCAGGCTGGTCGCAGGGCCAGAGTGTGACCCGCTAACCCCTGGGGACGTTCTGATGCTTTGATTTAGTCCCTTGAATAGACACTTTCTTAAGTCCTGCGTTGTTTTGTTTTGGTTTCTGTCAAGAAAAAATTTTTAAGTCCCTCCTCTTTGTTTTAGATTTGATTTCTGCTGCAGTTTGCAAACCGTTTGCTGTGCTGTGTCTGCAAAGGGAAAAAAGAAACGACCCTCTTGGTCTCACGGCAGGTTTGGCACTAACAGGTGCAGTGTCTGAAGGAGGTCATTATCCAGTTTAAAAAGTACAGACAGTGCTGCTGGGTTCTGACCACAAAAAACGTATTGTTAAAAAGGAATTTTAAACGAGGGGTGATTGTGGGTCCCCTGAAACCTCTCTGAATCGGAGGTGGGCTTGGGAGGACACAGCAGAACCAGATGCGGAAAGGAGCGACACGGGGGGTCTCCGGGCTTGTGCGTGTGCGTGTGTGTGTTTTACGCCGTAAATCTCCACATGAAATACTGAGTAACAATTGTGGGGTAAGCCTGTGATCAAACAGCACAGAGGTTCTCTAGAGAAGTCCACTTTTAAGGCATCAGAGAAGTTAATGTGGCAGACATTTTCATTAAAACATCAGAAGTAAATTTTATTTTAAACTTTAGGCCTCTGAATTTTTCCAGTAAACACAGTTCAGCTATGTGGCAAAGTCATGGGTGGCAGCTAAAATGACTTTTTACATTCTATTCTACAAAAAAAATAAAAGGAGGACACAGCCCCAAACGGTGTCGCCTCTTCGTGGCCGCTCCACATGCACGGAATCTACGAGGGTTTGTCACAGCGGGTGGCCCCGTTTTGTTGTGACTGTACAACGAACTTTTTTTTTCTTCAAAAGTATTTGTTCAGATAACTTAAAAATAATATAAAAATAAACAATGAATTTGACTTTTCCTCAAAAAAAAAACAAAAAAAAGGACGGAAAGTCTAAACAAACAAACAATAGCAAATTTTGGAAGTACAAATGAAATGCAAGGATGTTGGTTCACTGAACGAAACAGATCAAACAGTTCTTGGCTTTAATGCTCTTCCCCAGCTGATATCACAACACCAGGCCATGATCAAAAACCAACGCAGACAAGAAAAAGGAACCGAAAATGGTGGGAAAAGCAGTGTACAAAATTTCAAAGATAAATACAGTATTTATAATTGATATGTTACAAAATAAAGTCCCTTAGCAACAGCAAGTGTTCATGGAAAAGTAAGTAAGTAAGTAAGTGTTGAATGGAGACCATTTTATTCCTTATAAGACGCATAAGGAATAAAACTCGTTTTTTTTTCTAAATATTTAAGTGGATCTGAAAAAAATTCAAGACAAGTGTATAAATATTTAGCTACAACTTTGGCAAAATCACAAAAGTCTACAATTTTATAACCACATACAAAACACATCAGGGAAGAAGGATCTAGAAGTCAAAAGGACAATTTCTGGTACAAGAAACATGGACCTCACAGTAGCCTAAGAATGCAATAGTATACAGTGCTAGCAAAAGTTGAAAAAAATGTCGCAGATCACACTTGCTTAACAGGAAGCTCTAGCAGTGGGAGAATATTTTAACCAACAGACAGTAGCATTTTTTTTTTTTTCCTCTGTCAGTGTGCTTGTTGAAGGCAAGAGAATTCAATATCAAAGTTACAATTTCTAACTACAATAAGTTACAAAGTTCCGTTTCATTAAGATGAAGTTAGTTAAGCAACGATAAACCCTCCCTCCCCCCCTGCCACCCCAATTCTCCTACTCATGTAGTCTTCCTTTCTTCCAGTTTGATGGCTCAGACCTCCTTGGCCCCCTTTTGTCACCACAAAAAAATATTTCACATTATAGAGATACACAACCATTGTGAATCTAAGTATGAGTGAGTACAGAAGAATGTTTGGAGGCGTTTTTCATCAGTGTTTCGTGATCATCGAATGGTGCATTCACAAAGTTTCTCCCAACACATAGCAAGTACTAGACACAGCCAAGACGGAGTCAGAAACTTTATACAAAATAGGCATCGCTTTGTTCTCCTTATTCTTCAGGACTGAGAAATGTGAAAATATGAGAAGAGTTCAGTCAATAAAATGGAATTGTTCGTGAAGAAGTACGTCGTTCGTGTGTGTGTCGATTGTTAATAGTTTAAATAAAATCTTTAAACAACGTCTCTTGTGGAATTTCAACCGCTGCTGATGTACTGAAGACACGGTCTCCATCAGCACCTCTTACGTACTAACGTGTCCCCTGAAGTCCGTCCTTGGATGCTGGGCGCGGCGGAAGGTAACAAGCGCCCCTCACATTGGCGGGACTACCAGCCCAGACATAGCTGCAAGAGAGAGGGGGCAGGTCAGGGGCGCCTCTCACCGGGGTGGGGGGCTGGGGGGGCCCTCCCTGGGCTTCGGTCGGCAGTGACAGTGGGTCTGCACGATCCTCCATTAACCAGCCGTGGGCTCGGTTAAGGCACCTACTTCAGGGGGTGTGGGGTGCTCGTGGGGGACAGGTCCCCGGGGTCCTCGCCTCAACGGCCTCACGTGGCAAAGGGAAAGGCTCTGGCCTTTCCGGGTGTGAAAGGGCCGCTGCCCACACACGTCAGTGGCTGGCTTACAGCAGACGGAGGCCCAGACCCCCCCGGAGGCCACCTCCGTCGACAGATGCCGAACCAACCCGGTCACTTCTGTGACGCCAGCCAAGGCCAGCTCTCGGGCCGCTGGGACCCGGGCACAGCTCTCGCTCCCTAAGTCAGTCAAACTGGACACACCTCGGGTTCCCCTCTGCTCTCAGCCCCTGCCTCGGACCTTCCGCTGACCGTTCTGTATCGTAATGGTGAGTCGCGGACCTGCCAAGATCAAAGCCACTCACAGCCCACCTGGTTGCAATCTCAGGGCCAAGGGCCCTCAAGAGACACAAGTCACAGCTCCACCGTAGGGAGCGCGTCCTTCCTCTTCTTGGAGGGAAAGAGAAACTTGGGCCAAGATGCCAAGTGCAGCAGGCGCTTCCCAGTGACCTCTGGGTACAGATGTCATCTAAAATCTGGTAACTTTAGTGTTGTTCAATTTTTGCCAGAGTGATCATTCTCATTAATCTATGTAGAACATATTAATACATCTGTTCACGTAGTGACGGGAGCTTCAATTTCTCAGTTCGTTAATCTCAGCGCTATTAATTTATCTCCGACTCACCGTTACAACTTTATGGCTTGGAAGACCTGTGTGTGTACACACGGCTTACGTGGCGCCACCTCTCAATGGGCCCTGGCACCGAGTGGACGGCGGGCAGGGCCGTGGCACCCGGCCACCTGCCTCTTAAGCACCTGTGGTCTGGTGACCGCTGCTGGCTTGCAGGCCAGTCGGCGGCCCTTCGGGGCTGGGCGTCCCTCTCACGCTAACAGGTGTTGTGCAGACAATTATTTCAAATCACTGATACCTTTCCAGTTCCTTTTTTGAGCATTAGTTCATCAAAGTGAAATATGCCACCGACTTCACAAAAGGGCCAGTTTGTCTTCTCCACGGTAGCGTCCTCAGCACCCAGCAGAGAGCCTGGCACATAGTAGGCGCTCAGTAAATACTGGTTGAATGGATTCATTTTTTTTAAAGGAGTAACTGGATTTGGTTTTCACCGGGAGGAGCATATACCAAAGGTGGTGTCTGAAAGAGGCCAGATGACGGCCACTTAATTAATTTCAGAGCCTGTGGGCCTCAGTCAGTCACCGAGAGCCACGTGCAAGCTCACGGGGCCTAGGGGCCCTCACGCAGCCCCGCCTGCCACTCGCACCACCGGCCACTGCCCAGAGGGCCCCAGCACTGGGCGGGCGCTGGGTGCCCGCTCCGCGCAGCCCCATCTGTGGGCACCTGTGCCAGGCGGGGCCTCCCGCTGCCCTTGGGCGGGACCTTCTCCCTCTCGCGTCTTTGAAGGAAATCTCCTGGAAAACCAACTCCCGTGCAGCACTGGTGCACGTGCCCTTCCGAGGAAAACACAGCCTCGTGCGCCCCGTGGTCCGTTAGACCAGGTTGAGAATAAAGGCTCAGGCTCGGGACAGTGAGAACGGGCCAGTTTCGAGGTGGGCGCTGCAGGCGGCACCGTGACCCACCACCCCAGGCCTGAGGCTGTCCCACTGCCCTGTGAGTCAGGGGAGCGACAGGCTTGCACCTGCCCACACTCTCGGCTGAACGGGACGCAACCTGGGCCCCGCTGCCTTCACCACGGCCCGTTTTCCTTCCCTTGCGGGTTCCACTCCCTGCAGGTATGGGCCGCTTTACCGTGAGGACACTTAAGTCATGTTGGAAGGATGAGGAAACGGGTTTCATCCACCAAGAGGAAGAATCCGGTTGTGGGGACTGAACGGGGCGGGGGGGGGGGGGTCGTCTCCAGGAGCACCAGGTTGGGGGGTGGGTGTCGCACTGTGGCAGACGAAGGAGAACATGCAACAGCCAGGGCCGCCCTGCCGGCAGCCCGCGGGTGGGCCCGGGGGAAGGTCGGAGCTCCCGCCCCCCCCAGGGAGAGCCCCTCACTCCAGCCCTGCGGCCCAGCCTGGCCTGCCCCGGGGCCCTCCAGGCGCTCCCAGGCCACGGCCTCAGGCCAGCGCGCACCCTCACCTTGCAGTCCGTTCCCGTTGGCGCTGGTGCAGGAAGGAGGAGGGGAGGCTTGGGGCCGGACCACGGGCGCGAAGGCGCTCTTTTGTTTCACTGCAGAGATGACATTGGCAGGTGAGAATGAGAAAATGCCGTGTGTACTGCTACAGTTTGAAGGGAGGGTGACCGAAGAGGCTGCCATGGTAGGGCTGGACGGCACTACTGCAACAAAGCAAACATGGTCAGGACGCGCGACGCCGGGCACGGCCACACGACAAAGAGAGCTCCAGGGCCTCGCCTGGAGCGTCGGGCCAACAGAGCAAGCACGAGATGTTTCTGGCTTGGCCACTCTCTGGATAACAGGCAAACTCTCGCGTTGGACTTTTCGTTTCCAATTGGGCGGCCCCATTTGGTGCCGATTTTGTTTGGGTTTCCAATGTGACCGCGTGGGGCCCGTTTTAGGTCAATTTACTGTCGTCACGTGGACGCCCAGCCTCCAGAGCCACCCTTCCTTTTATCCAGTAGCTCACACCACAGAACATCCAAGCAACGCACACATTTGACTTTGCAGCGAATATGAATCTGTGTGATGACGGGTGACAAAAACAGACACTTACTGCCGTAGGGAGAGTTAGCGGAGGAGCCATTAAGAAATCCAGGCGAGCCCGGGACCCCTAGATTGGCCATGGCGCCACTTCCATATCCATTCATGCTAGTGCTGACTGTGCTGTAATTGGACTGCTGGGGAGTACTGCTGGGGACGTATCCTCGCGGGGACACGCTGCTTGTATTGCGACTGTAGCCGACTGCTAAAATCCCCCCCCGGCCAAAAATAACATTATTATCAGGGAGAGACACTTGGGGGGGGGGGTTTCCCCGCAAACCTCTATCATCTATTGAACGCTTTTAATTGACCGTATGCTTTCCTCCAGCCCCAGCGCCTCTCGCCAGCTCAAATAACCTTGTCACGCCAGCCCTGCTCGAGCATCCTCGCCGAGCCCCGTCCTGTCTCCGGCGGCCTCGGCAGCCGGCCCAGGCGCACTTCGATCTAACCGTCAGCGGCTTTCACGTTCCTCTTTAGAAGCAATTATCAACGGCGCGATTCCTGGGCCGTCCCCCCGCGCTAGGTGAGCTTTCGGCCTCTGCAGACCTTCAAATGCCACGGCTGACAAGGAGAGCTGCTTGTGGCCGTAAGTCCCCAGGAAAGGCTGTCCTGGGGCCTTCGTGTCTACGGCTGCTATTTCTGTCGGCGTGGGGAGGGGAAGCAGGAGCCTCGCTCCCGCCGTGGGGTGAGGGTGAACGGAAGCCGAGCGGCGTACGGGGAGGCGTTTTCTGAGATCACGGCCTGCACGGGCTTTAGAGCAGCCGGAAAAGGATACGGTGCGGGTGGGGAGCCGGCGCTTCTCTCCGTGTGCTCCTTCCAGTCTCAGAAACCAAATCCCACCCCCACCCCTGTGTAGCGCATCCAGGAAGGGTCGGCGGCTCCCTACGTCACGGCTCTCCTAGGGCTTATCCCAGCCTTTCCAGGA